>NC_085031.1:11550489-11744899 GCF_963692335.1 Osmerus eperlanus
ACGCTCCTCCGGGCGCCGTTCCTTCGGACGCTCCAAACGCCTCAGCCTGGCACGCTCACTGGACGACCTGGAGGTAAACCCCACACACACACACACACACACACACACACACACACACACTGACTAAGTTTTCTACTGTTGTTGTTGCCGTCATTGTAGCACCTCAGAACCCCAGCACATGTATCATCACATGCCGCGGCACATGTTAAACACACACATGACCTGGGCCTCAGATCACCACGTGAGACGCCATCGCCTCAGAGACGGGTGGAATGTGTGTGTTTGTGTGACTGCGTGTGTGTGTGTGTTTGAAGACAGATGTTTACGTTGCTGTTATTTTGATAAGGATCCCAGCTAAACGTTTCTGGTGTCCCCTCTGACCTGGTATGGGATTGGCTGGCACAGATGGAGATAAACACATTCCTTTAAACTGGCCTGGGAAACTAACAGAACCACAACTGCAATGTTTACTTCTTGTGTCTGGGTGACTGGCAGGTTTAAAAGTCCAAGACAGTGGCATTTTAAGAGACGGCCAGTCAAGAATGCGCTGGTCTTTTGACTTCAACTAACTCAGTTGTTAGGTTTCATGTGACTCTTTAACAGTCGTGACTGAAGATCTAACTGGGATCCACAAAGACGCTTGACCACAGAGATAAAAAAACATGGATGACTCTTGGCCTGACAGATGAAAACATGTTTGTTTTACTCCTTCCTCATCTTGGGAATACACTTGAATGTGAAGACTTGACCTTTGTGTGACCTTTCAACTTGTGACTTGCTGCCGGCTTTGGGTCCTCAAATTGGCACTGTTCAGGATGCAGTTGTCAAAACAGAATGCAGTTCTATTTAAACATGGATTTGGTGAGATTTATTGGACAAACACTTATTCGCTCTGTGCTACCCATATCAGTTTAGACAAGGATCTTTTTAATCCTAAAATATTTAATGGTACAATAGTAATTCTAAAGTTGCCGCTGTAAATGTAAGTGAAGTTGAGCCAGGCCTACGTCACCTGGTGTTTCTGAACATCACTCCTTCCTTAAAGATCAGAGAAGAGAGAGAGATCGGCATCATCCGAGGAGATGAGGTTGAATTTAGGGGAAAAATCCCTGCTAGGCAATGTGTAAGTGTGGTTGTTTGTGTGTGTGTGTGTGCGCGCATAACTCATGCTGGGATGTTGCTCTGACCTATTTACAATAGGGACCCTCACTTCATTCTCCTCTCTTTTTTTCTCTCTATTCTACCTTTTTTCTTCCATCGCTGGGCCCCTATTCCGTACCGCACATGTGGTGATGTCCGCAAACAGAGCAGGCTTTGTGTGGGAGGTAGAGGGGGGTGAGGAGGGAGAGGAGGGAGGATGAGTAGGAGAGGAAAGAGGGATGGAAGTCTAATGAGCTCTGGTGAGCAATGCGCTAACATTCCTCTCATTAGTGAAGTCTCACGCACTCGTGCACACGCACACACACACTCACGCACGGACACACACACTCACGCATGCACTAACCAATTAACATCCTAAGTCACAAACAAGCACACAAACGCAAATTATAATTATCTCTCTTAATTTAAGGCACTCACACACACCTACACACAAAAACAGACACACACGCGCACTGCCTCTCAGTCATCTTGTCTGCCACGGTTTCCTCTTACAAGATGCCATCTTATCATAGTCTCCTTCTACTCCGGTGTGTGTGTGTGTGTGTGTGTGTGTCAGTCAGAATGTTCATATTTGTTTGTGGATGTGTCTATGTTTGCAGTGGTGTATATTTCTATGCTGAGACAGTAGGTCTCGAGGCTCGTCTTGTGATGTACACCCACACACACACACACACACACACACACACACACGCACGTACACACAATGTCTTATGACAGCACCAGAGGCAGGGCAATCAGACAGTAGACATCTGGTTATCCAGATGTGCAAGCGTGTGTGTTACCGGGGCCTATAGCTAACCGTACTTAAAACGAATCACATTAAGACCCCTGTGATGAGGCTTTTCCATAGACCAAGCTCAGATTTGGAAGGAAACACACACACACTCTCTGGAACGATCCATATTCCGTACTTTGCCGCTCAGCTTGGAGGTAGACTCCAGCCTTCAGGGGGTCCGCATGATAAGGAGGTGTGTGGAGAACATCGGTGCCCTAGACAGTGTTCAAGAGGGAGTGGTTCATTCCAGGGGAACCCTGTCTGTCAAACCCCCATCACTGTCGGGGCATGCTGGAGAATGCACAGCTCTGCTGGCTCGCCCTTTCTGCAACGCTTATCGCAACCACACGTCACCTCCATCATGCTCTCTCTCTCTCTCTCTCTCTCCCTCTGTCTCTCTCCCCTCTCCATGTCTCTCTGTCGCTCGCCCCTCTCTATGTCACTCTGTCTCGCTCCCTCTATTTGACACCATGCACCCTTCCACCATTCCATATCTCATTATCTGTCAGTGTCCGTTTTTCTTCACCCTCCCTCCCTCCCTCCCTCCCTCCCTCTCTCTCTTCCTTCACCCTGCCCCCTCCATTGATAATCTCTGCTTTTCTCGTCTCTGCTGTCCAAACACATGCCTTGAGAATACCAAGTAGGGACCAAACACATTCACACCACATTGATTTGGTGTGTGCGTGTATTTGTATGTGCGCTTGTGTGTGTGCAAGCAGAGGGACAGAGAGGGAGGGGAGAGGGAGGGGAGAGAGAGGGAGAGAGAGGGAGGGGAGAGAGAGGGAGAGAGAGGGAGGGAGGGAGGGGAGAGAGAGGGAGAGAGAGGGAGGGGAGAGAGAGGGAGAGAGAGGGAGGGAGGGACGGAGAGGAGAGGAAGGCAGGGGAAGATAATTCAGTCCTAGCAAGCCAAGCGACACTGTGGAACGCTTTGGCAGCCGCCAGGCTCCTCTCTCTGCACGACACACACACACTCCGTATCCACACACCCACATACACAGAGATGTGGATGGACTAGATGTAATGCTTTCTGATGCGGAGTACTGATCTAGCTCTTCAACTTTGAGTATGGACTCTGAAGGAGCAGCTGAAGGAGTAAGTAGAGAAGGTGTGTGTGTGTGTGTGTGCGCGCATGTTTTCTCGTTAACCAATGAACAAATCACTTAACTACAACAGTGATTTCAAGTTAGTTTTTGTTGTTTTCTTTGTGCTGTGGAGTGAGGAGTGTGTCTTCGGTGCTTGTCACACACCAGAGTGTGTGTTTGCACATTCACACGTGTGTGTGTGTGTGTGTTATCTCTGGTGCCTGTGTAGTCATGTAGTGGAATGCTCTGGTCAGACTTACAGCTGATAGTTTGCCTGTTCCTCACACAAACATACCTACCACATAGCCTCTGGATCTGAAAACATGTGACAACAAGTTATAGATTGAGAATCTCTCAAAATCCTACTTATTAAACTTGAAGAGAAGCAAGCTACATAAAATCGAAGGAAACTAGAGAATATTTTTTATTGCACTGTAATTTTGTAAAGATTTTAGAGACTAGAGACATTGTGGTTTAAATTGAAACAGAATTGAAAAGTGAGTCATTAGCAGGAGATAACTTTTCCTGTTCTCGCAGTCAGCTCTTGTCTTTAATGGAATTTTTATTTAGATAATTTAATGCTGATGCAAATGTTAGTTGTGATTAGGACAACTCCTTGACTTCATATCCAATCATCTGTCTTGCAACTTGGATCATGTGACATGCGTT
The DNA here is from genome assembly GCF_963692335.1 of Osmerus eperlanus. Classification (NCBI taxonomy): domain Eukaryota; kingdom Metazoa; phylum Chordata; class Actinopteri; order Osmeriformes; family Osmeridae; genus Osmerus; species Osmerus eperlanus. Next base: position 11,554,177 of record NC_085031.1, read on the forward strand.
AACCAATCTGGATATTTTTGTCAAGCCCCTGCATGGTTTCATAAGCAACTTGTTGATCCTTCAAATCAAATCTGTCACATATAGAATTTGTAAGGGTGTGGGTATAGTTCAATGGTAGAGCAATTTGACCTCAGAGGTCACAGGTTAAAATCCCCCTGTACTCACTTTGGATTATTCACTTGATGAAAGCATCTGTTAAATGCATACATTACATTAAAATGAATAATTACAAACTTTTGGGAGACTATAGTCTCTGTGGAGTGTCAGGTGGGTGAGATTGAAGGTTTGCGACCAACCCATTGGTTCCATCGTGGCAGGCAAAACCAGTCGAGCACAAAAATCTACTTGAAGGGATTTAAAATGTATTTGGAGGCTGGTTCGGAAGAGAGGCTAACTCAGAGCTGGAGAGCAACAGCACAGCATAGCAATGGACATTGTTTCACCAAACACACTAGTGAGAAATTTGACCTGAGGGTGCTCCCTTATATACAGTAGCTTTGCTCTGGACACACACACACACACACACACATGTATATAATGCACAGTGTCCATACTTACCCTAATTTAAGTACACAAAACACACACACAAACAGCCCTCGTGATAGTTGTTCCCTGGGCGAGGAAGGTCAGATGATGAGATATGATCTGAGCTCCTCTCAGAGAACACTGGAGGACAACGACACACAGCAAACTGTGTGTGTGTGTGTTTGTGTGTGTGGAAAGTTCCAGTGGCGAGTTAAAACTGAGAAACAGACTCACGGAATTCTCCACTCATATTATCTGTGTCTCTCCAGAGAAATTTTATCAAACTGAAGATGGGGCTTTCAAAATATCTCTCTTTCCTTTCCCTCTTTCGCTTTCTTTCTGTCTTTCTCATCTCACTTTCTAGCTATTTCTCACTCACTCTCTCTTCAACCCAATCCCTCCCTCTCTCTATTTCCTCTCCCCTACTAACCCCCCACCCACTGACCCCCACCCCACCCCCCACTCCCTCTCTCTGAAGCCTAGTAATAGGGCCCCGTCACCCTAGCTCCCTGACTGGGTGGAGATGAGAAACCTAGCATGGGGTAATTAGCCCTCCAGCCCTTTATAGATCAATGGCCAGGCTAATCGGCTAACTTGTTTTAGGGTTCAGAAGGAATCAATGAGGAAGCCTAGGGGGCTTAACTGGTTGGGTCTCCTGACTGGTATAGATTAATGAAGGGGGATTTAAAGGAGAATTTCATGTCACATAACAGCAATTTAATGATATTGATGATCTTTACTTTTCCTATTTGTACTCATTTCATCCTTCTTTTCAGCAGTTGTTTTCCAATCTATCCTCTTCTGTCCTAGTAACCTCAAGACAAACTATTCCAGTTTACAAGTGAAACACAAACCATCTCTGTTTCATTAGGGCTACTTGGTTTTGGATGAGCATCAGTTGACAATAGAGACATGGACACGAGAGGGCAGTGTTGAGTTAGATTTTCAAGTCTGTGTGTATTTGTACTGTGTGTGTGGAAAGAAGGCAGAGAGAGAAAGCTAAAGACACAAGAGAGAGAGAGAGAGGGAAAGAGAGAGAGGGAAAGAGAGAGAGAAAGAGAGAGAGGGAAAAAGAGAGAGAAAGACAGATCCATTCTACTACCTGGCCATTATCCCAGGGCTTCATCAGGGTAGTATCATGCCAAGCTCTACACTGATGCACAATTAGGGTTTTGGATAAATACTTTTTCTGGGATGTGAACTTTGTGTGTGTGTTTTTGATCAGATCAGCAGATGTGGCCATAATCCAAACGATGATGTAAGGAGGGAGACATCTTGAATGTTTTACTGCCATTGAAAACCCCTGAGCTAGCATTCTGTATAACACACACACACAATATTCTGCTAGTCCTATTTAGGAGAATCCCAGCTGAGACTGCAGACCACAGGAATTAGGCTACTAGAGATGGATGACACACTAGGTAATGTAGAGAAATCTTTCCTCTCCTTTTTTCCTCTCCTCTCCTCCCCTTCTCCTCCTCTCCTGTGTCCCATCATTTCTCTCCTCTCCCCATATATCATTGTTCAGACAGATGAGAAAAAAGACTATACATGCTAATGAGCCAATTATTAAGGCATGTGGTCACAAGCCACTGTATGGTCAGAACCCAACATGTAGACCCAACATGGAACTAACATGTAGACCAAACATGTAGACCCGTTGTTTTCTATGACAATGACAAATAAATATATTGAATTGAACATGGAACTAACATGGAGCTCCATGGAAATAAGCTTTTTCTGACATCAGTATATCCCTCCTTAGTGTACAAAACCAGTGTTTAGAAAAGGGCAGGGTGCCGTCTAATTGCTGAAATTCAACGGATCCTTCCGCAGTTTCCCTTACTGAGACTAAGGACCAGACACTCAGGGTAGAGGAGATTATGTCAGAGGGAGGTCTTGGGTTGTGGATTTGTTGGTGGTTTCACAGGTGGAATCTTCCGGAACAAAGAGCTCTGTTTATAAGTATAAGAAAAACCACTGTATACACACAGGCAGACATATGGGGGCTCACACTAATATAGGAAAATGTTGGCCATCTACAAAGTTATAAATTCCTCAAGAATGGTCTGTGAAATGGACTTAGTCGGATACGCTACACACACACATGCACACTCTTAAACACACATTTAGGTATCACTGGTTTTAGAGTTAGGGGTTTGAAGCCAAAAACAGAGGCATTGAAGCAAAGAGTGTTAGCAAAAGGTGCCAGAGATATTTTCTTTTTGCTAAAACAGGAAATGAATGCCTGCTAGGCTTAGCTGGATTTCTTGACACAGAAGGCCACATGTGGGAAATAAAATGCCTTTTTGTGCATGCGCTCGCCTGTGTGTGCTACAGCATTGCAGTGTGCTTTGTGTTTCAAGAAACCTCACTAACATATGCTTTTCCTGTATGATCCATTGTATTCTCTCCTTAGAAACGGGGTGAAAACAGAGAATTTGAAAGTGCTGGTAGAAAAAAAAGTTGGTAATGGAAGAAGGAGGAGCTATGGTCATTTTCTGTGTTTTGACTGGCTAATAAATCGGACTCCGCCCAATCTCGCAAACTGATGGTGATGTGTCACCATGGAAACCCAGACGTGCATGAGTATGGAAGTTCCTAGTCAGTGGTGTTTCAGTCCATAACACTGTTAGTGTGTGTGCATGTCCGTGTGTGCCCTAGAGCTATAGAATATGTGTGCGTGTTTATCGGAATTTTTAACTTGAAGTACACTTTAAGTAAACACTTAAAATACATACACTTGTGTGTATATATCTTTTTTTGTTTGTGACGGAGGAAAGGAATTGAGTGGTGCATTGTGGACAGGTCTGTGTGTGTGCGTGTGTGTGAGTGAGAGAGCTCTTGACATGCTGGGGCATGGCTTTAAGCAACACTGATTCCCAGCCCTCTGAGAGTAAGGCGTGTGTAAGCTTTGATGATGAGAAACTCGTGTGATTTGTGTGGGACGGCCATCGTATGAAAGTCAGATAGACTGGATCTACTGTATGTGTCAAAAGTATGAAACCTTATGTGTCTGTCTGAGAACTCACTGTGTGTGTGTGTGCGGGGCTCCCCGGTATGTAACCAGAGGCTCACAGTTTGCCTCTGAGCGAAGGAGAACAGAATGAATCTGAGTCTGAGGAAGAGGCTCTCCTTCAAGAGAGTGTGGCACTTCAACACGGTGAGTGCTGCTACCGCTAACTAGCTAACTAGCAGAGAGGGGGGGGGGGGCAGAGCAAGAAAGGGAGATAAAAAGATTTTCACTGCAGCAGAGAGAGAGAGAGAGAGAAGGCGTCGACGAAAAAGAACAGAAGAGTTGGACATAGAGAGCCAGGGAGAACTTTTTTTTTACTTTATCTGGGAAAAAGAGTGAAAGACGGAGAAAGGAAAAGGGTTAAAAAAGAGAGCAGTGTAGTCAGGTGACACTGCTGTAATTTCTTGAAACCAGATGTTTTCGTAGTCAAGACTGAGAGCTAGAAAGAAAAAGACAAAGAAAGGTAGAAACTAAATGTTATGGAGATGGGAAGGGAAATGACAGACTGAAGAGATTTGACTGAAGTCAGATGTTTTGCTCACCAGTCAGATATTGCTCTCTGCTGTAGAGAACAGTGTGTGTATGTGTGTGTATGCGCATCTGTGTGTGTTTGCGTGAGTGTGTTTTAGCTTGAGGGTGATGAGAAACAGCTAAAACATTAGTAATTTCAGTTCATATGAAGCTAGTTTATCTGTCACTAACTTTGTGTAAGTGTATGTGCTCAATCATTTGAGCAGATTGAATTGAGTCTATCTCCTTTCTTATCTTCTTGTCTGTGACTGTGATATATGTGTGTATTTGGAGATTGAACCTAGGCAAACAGGGAAATTGGTGTGTTTGTTCAGTCATGCTAATGGCTAACTAGCTTCTGTCCACATGTCTAAGGCAAGACAATAAGGCCACTTGTAATAAACTCTCTGTGATGACATCTACATCCTCTGACATCACAAAGGATCCCTATTTCAAACTAGCGTGTTTGTACAGTGTATGAATCAAATCCCACGTACCCAACACGGAAATTCATGTCTTTACTTCGGGATTACATCACAATGGATGATGAACTGATAAGTTCATTGCTTAAAAATGTTATTCTTACAACATCACATACCTTGTGTGATGTCGAAACATAGACGTGCATAATCATTGATGAAATAAAGGCAAGCCTCATTGAAGCCTTCACTAGAACCATTGAGAACCGTTAGCTCCATCTGTTTAGCTCTGGCTGTGCTATTCTGATAGCATGCTAACGCTATGCTAACGCCAAGCTGAGCATTCCAGTGCTGGCACAAGAATTCCTGGCTTCTCAATGACAGCTACTATACACCTCGCATTCAAACGTAAACATATTGCTCTGCACACACAGATGGTTGGCTCAACAGCTTCCTTCTCAGCTGGATGGTGTCTGTGTGGGTGTGTGTGTGTGTCTGTGTGGGTGTGTGTGTGTTATAGGTGTGGCTTCCTCGTTCTTGCTGTACGCAGACACATGCACAAGGAAGCATGCTCACCCACGCGTAAGCCTGCTGGATGCCTCATCGCATGTGGTCTCCCATGTCTGGGATTTCTCTATACACTCACATACGCATGCATGCATGCTCACACACGCACGCACACACACACACACACACACACACACACACACACACACACACACACACACACACACACACACACACACACACACACACACACACACACATTGTCTGTTTGGAATGGAATTTCATTCCTTACCAAAGGTGGTAGTCACAGCTCTTGTGAGAAGAGGTAGCTAGAAATAGTACCCAGTGGTAGAGACAGAGCTGTCTTTGTGTGTGTGTGTGTGTGTGTGTGTGTACAAGAGAGAGAAAGAGGATTTTGTGACAGTTTCTTAACGGTCAGCCACGGTCCTCACTTTGCAAAGTGTTAGTAACTGTTTTGTGTCATAACACACATGCACAAATTGTACAAAGGGGACTCGCATTTCCAACACACACACACTGACATTGTCTCACCATCTGTGTAAAGTTCCAACTGTTTAAGAATGTTTTTATGGGTTTCTAAGTATTAATATTATGACAGTAGTGTACTTCCTAACCCAGGTTTGAACCCACTTTCATAAAAAGTGAAGTAAGTCTCTCCCAACCAGCTAGTTAAACACCTTAGACTTGCAAAACACACACACACATACCACACACACACTTGTAAACATCCACATACGCAAGCCATCCAGGTACCTGCGTGGGATATTTTAACAGCGTGTCAAAACAAATATGTTGTGACCTGTACCAGAGAGACTGTGCAGATAGCACATTGCTAGCACACTTCCACCCAACAAATTAACAAATGGTGTTTCTCAGTTCAGGGCTTGACATCAATGTTTCTTTCATTTCTCTTTCTGATCAATACAGTACTTTTACCTACCTACCTACTTACAACTTGGAACCAATGATCCTGTGATGGTCAGTGGGAACAAGCTCTGTGATGTACATTTCTGTGCACTTTTTAACCAGACTAGTAGTGTCAAAATGACCTGTTGTAATGCTAGTTTAACAAAACTACTTATGACCTACTCTCAAATGCAAAAAGGGTTTCCTAATGTAGCATAGAAAGAGGAACCGCCATTTTTATTAATTGCGCTTAACTGACGCTTGTTTACCAAAACAGCATCTTGATTGACGGGTTAATGCTGTAATGCATATTCTTCCACCTAAAATGTTCATAATCAGCAGCCAGAATTACTACCTGTTCTGATGCCCAATGCCAAGGACATCTTACCGGTGGTGATTAGGATTTAGCTGAATCTTTCTCTCGAGTGGTTTGGCCTGTCATCAAGCAGACCCCTCTTTACAACCTGCTTAGACACTGCTTTTTTTCAGATGAATAGAAGATCTGAGCTCCTTGTCCCTGGGTAATCTAGCTAATGACAGACTGTTAAAAACCCATTTAGCTGAGTATGATACTGATGAATATGAATATATGAGTGTTTGTCCGATAGATCACTGCTGTGGGCTGGTGCTTCTCTTTATGTCTTTGTAGAGATCTTATTTAATCTTTCTGTGATTGCAGAGAGTCACCCTTCTGTCTGAAGAAGGTACCCTCTGAGTCACCACGACCTCTTTGTGATCAGCCTAGTCCCACGATAACAGACACCTAGGTTCATGGATTTGTAGTTTTTGTTTTGTAGTTTTAGGAACCCTCTGCCACATGGACCACTGTGATGTGTGCTGTGCTGTGTTTGTACGGGGCTTATCAGAATCAGAAATCAGAATCAGAAAGGGGTTTTAATCGCCATGAAAGTTTGCACAGACAAGGAATTTACTTTGGCAGGAAGGTGCATACATTCAACATATAGGGGTCATAACTCTTGAATAGGGGTGTACAAAGTCTAACTAATACTAAGGGGCTGTAAAAATTTTGAATAAAATAAAAATATACAAAATAAGTAGCTATGATATCCAATGGGTGTATGGGTGGGAGAGTCTGGCATCTCTCTTTCTAACGTGGCCTCCCTGACGACAACTGAAGTTTTATAGAGAAGGATGAGGAGGGAAGGGATGGAAAGACCCACTCATTCCCCGTGGGGCGTCAGGAATGGCCAGGATCGGCCAGGAGAGGAGGGGAACACCGCCGGAATGAGAGAGGGAAAGCGTGGAGAGTGAATGGGGAGATGAGAGAGAGAGAGAGAGAGAAAGAGAGAGAGAGAGAAGGGTGTGTATGGGGAGAAGAGACAGAGAGGGGGGGGGGAGGAGGGAGTGTATGGGGAGAAGAGACATAGAGGGGGGGGAGGAGGGAGTGTATGGGGAGAAGAGACATAGAGGGGGATAGAGGAGGGAGTGAATGGGGAAAAGAGACAGAGAGGGGATAGAGGAGGGAGTGTATGGGGAGAAGAGACATAGAGGGGATAGAGGAGGGAGTGTATGGGGAGAAGAGACATAGAGGGGATAGAGGAGGGAGTGAATGGGGAAAAGAAAAAGGGAGGGGGGCGGTTTCCCTAACTGGGGCCAAACCAGTCAACCACAAGCAGAGTCTGGAAGTGATCATTCTAGAACTGGAGTTGAAAGCACACACATACTCACACCACAGAACTCTGAGGCTCGTCTTCCACACAGAGACCCTCACACAGTCTTTGTTTCTAAACTAGCTACGTGTTTCTGTATAGTCTATCAGCGACCTGTAGAGGAAGCCGGTTAAACCACAGTGACTATATGGAAATGGTTCTTTGTTCTCTGTGGTCTAACCACAAGCCAAACCAGCCTGTTGTTCTGCTACACCAGACATCCAACCAGCCATCCAACCTTGTGCTCTCCAGCATTAGCATACCTAAAGGACAGTGTGTGTTTACCTTTGAACAGCCCTTTCTTTCTCTCTACATGAGCAGGCAGCCAATACAGCCACACTAACTGCAGATACTTCTGATCAGTGTCAGAATTATCACAGTGGATGAGAGACTGGGACTGTTTGTACATTACAAGCAGGTCATGTTCTGTTTTAGGAGTGTGTGAAGTGGAATGTGTGTGTGTGTTTTGTGAAAGAAAGGAGGCAATGTGTTGTTTTAAAGACACAGATGTAGTCTTTACTCTTGTGTTTGGTTCAGGCCTCTCTCAGGTGGGGCTCCCTCCCCTCTCTCTCTCTCTTTCTTTCTTTCTTTCTTTCTTTCTTTCTTTCTTTCTTTCTTTTCTATCTCTCTGTCTCTCTCTGTCAGGGTTGATGACAGTGTGACTTATAACTTTCTGTGGAACTGAATCATCAGCATGTTGGGACAGACACAGGACTGTGTGTGTGTTTGTGTGTGTCTGTGTCAGTATGTGTGTTGTGACTAGAAGTGATAAATCTTGAAAGCTGGCAGTGTGCATGTGTCATGCAGTGTTGTCAGTACTTTCTGGCCGTGTGCATGTTGGTGTCATATTACTGTGACATGGGGGCTTGGTCATGATGGGGTCAGGGGGCGGGGCTTGGAGGTTCATCACACCTCCCCACCCTGTAAACACACATGCTCAACCCCTCCCGTTGTGGAAGGACTTCCTTGTTGATCAAGCAGAGCAAGTTTCCAGTGTTTTCCACCCACACACTCCCAACCCACAAGTTTTTTGCAAACATCATTCTTCCTTCGGTGTGTGTGTTTCAGTCTGGTTGTGTGCATCTACCTGGTTATACCTCTGTGTGTGTGTGTGTGTGTGTTTGTCTAAGGACGTGGGTTGTGTGAGTGACGGTGTGTGTGTGTGTGATGAGACCAGACCCTCACTCATGTCTCTCTCTCCTCTCTTGCAGTCTGCCGCAGTCTCAGATGGAGGTGAGTACAAACACGACCGTCTGTCTTCCATCCTCTCCCTCTACCTCTGTGTAGCTTGCTGATTAGTACAGTTCAACATGGTCGCCCACTCCTAAGCTATCAGTCTGTCTTCTTCAGAAGTCAGCTTCTGACTCCTATCCACACCGTTGAACCAAAACCATCTCTGTAATTGGGTGTGCTTTGCCTTCGGCAAGGGCACAACCTTTGTTCTCTCACATATATATTATTATTTATTTTTTTTATTTTTTTTGCCCCCCTAAAACTCAGTCAATATTTGGCCTACATAGACAACGTAGGTGTCAAAAGTTTCGTCTTGGTAGCGATTGAGTTGCTTCTATTGGAATTTACGTTCCGTTGCATGGTTTAGGCTAAAGTTAAGTTTTTGTGGCGAAAAGTGAAGCTAACGGTGGCTAATTTGCTAGCCACAGTCACTGACGTTACTAACGTCACTATGTCACTAACGTCACGAAAACACGCGTGACTACCTTTGGCAGAACATTCGTTTCGCATCTGTTAAGGGATAGCTAGGCTAACTATAGCTTTACTGCAAGGCAGCTGCAGAAACGCCACAAGCAAAGAGGCCAGGGTGATAACTATTTACTCATTTTACTTTGTGATATGACACACAATTGTGATGTGTAATGTACAGTATAAGCTGATATTATTAAGGAAGTACATCTACTTTCGGAAACAGTAGTCTACTATTTCACTGAAGTATTAGCATCATGACATTAGCCTGTGTTGCCCGGGCAACACATACTACAGTGGTCTATGATGTAGCGTTATCTGTTTTCAATCGTTAAAATAAACATTCCTCACATATACATTTTCGTTGTAGGATTTATTCTGACATTAGTAAACGATTTGTTGGTGAAATTACCATTACCTGTGGTTTCAAACCAGTGTAGCTCACTCCAACGCTGTAGCTTACGCGAGACACACTACAAAAACATCTACTGTACACAGCTGTTTAGGAAGTCAAACGGCGACAGAACATGTTCGGCACTCCCCTTACTTAAATAAAAAGTCTAACTACTAACCTGAACTTCATTGCCACAGCCTAAACGTTGTCAATCTGTTCATGAAAATAATAAATTTCAGCTTAAACCGTACAACGGAACGTTAAATCCAATTCAACCAACGCAATCACTACCAAGACGAACAGTAGTCTAGTACTGTACCGTAGTAGTACAATTTATCGGGGCAGCTTCTCCACACAGGGCTATATCGCATTTTGCGTTGTTACTGACAATGATCGCTACCAGTGAGCTTTTTATGAATGAGCGATTTTCCACTAAATAAATTAAATCTATGTAATCTTTATAAATAATAAGTATGCATTTTTATATAAAATATACAGAAATATCAGTTGTAAAAATGTCATTCAAAAACGGACCCCTGTGCAACCGACGCAAGCAAGCACACCCTACAATTTCCCCAGAAATTGTACCCTCTCTAGTTAAGTCTTGTATTTCCTCAGTTTAGTGTAAACTATGCTACAGTTGATTGATCTGCAGTCCTGGGCCTTCAGTGTGGCCAGCTGAAGGTGGAGGCTCAGACCTGCAGCAGACTTTGTTGTCTCACTGCGGATTGTCTGTGCCGGGTGTTGTGGCTTGTAAGCCTAAGCTACCTAAACACTACATACACTCTCTCTCTCTTTTTCTCTCTTTGTCTGTCTCTTTCTCTGTCTGTCTCTCTCTGTCTCTTTCTCTGTCTCACTCTCACACACACACACCTTGAGCTAGTCTGGTTGGACATGCTCAACATTCTCAAGCCACACCTCTGCAGTATTAGCTACTCTGCACCATTAAGGCTGCAAGCCAACCTGTGTTTTCCTAGAGAGCGTGTGAAGCTTGTAGGCACCACGTCGTCGGATAATCAATGAGTCCAGGACCGAGTAGTAGGGCTGAGTGATGCCGGTGTCACTGGATGAGGTTATATCAGGTTGCCATAGTTGTTGCATTGAAGGAATCAAGCCTGTCTAATTGTACATTTGAACTGTCTTCTCTCAAGGAGGAATGGTGGTAAAAACACACACAGTTCTCCAGACGTCTCAATTAGCATGTGCTAGTGTTAGCACATCACTTGGTGGCCCGGCTGCATTAGCATGCGCTAGCGTGGTTTTAACACTTGTAGAATGCTCGCTCTGCTCAGTGAACAAAGAACTGAGACAAGGAGGAGGAGAGAAGATGAGAGAGGAGGGGGTGGGGGAGGGGGAGGAGGACTAGAGGGAGCTGAGGAGGAGGGTCGTCTGTTTAGGACCTCTTATTCACACTCATTCAGTCTTGTCGGTGTGTGTGAAAGAAAATGTGTAGGCCCAATGTTGGCCTGACCAATGAGCGTCCGTGTTAGAGAGTTTAGAAATACCAAATGTCTGTGTTTTCTGGGCTATGCACTGCCAAGGAAACCCTAGACCTCTAAACTTGTGTGCTAGTATTTGACAGAATGCAGGCCAATCCCTGGTAGCAACTGAAATGGCCCTCATCTCCTTCTCTAAACCCTCATTAATAATCCAGACCGCTATGTGTGCGTGTCTGAGTGCATCCTTGCGTGCACCTTTCCCTCCTCCCCTCCACTTCAATAATTCACCAGTCACAGCCCTGTGTGTGCCTGTATCCCCTTACCCCCCTGGATGTGTCCGCGTGTCTGTGCTTCCAAACCGTCGCCATTCGCGCCGCGTCAGCGAGATAGGTCGTCGTCCAAGACGCTTCTCTCCCTGCGCCGCTCTCTGTCCATCTTTCGCTCGTTCTCTGTCTCTCTGGTTGCGATGGGGGCCGGCAGTGCGGAGCACGGGTCCTGTGGCGGCAGGCCCTCTCACCCCGTCTCCGGGTGTGAATGAGGAGGGCGGCCCTCTGGGCCGGGGGAGCATGGAAGGGGGGGGTTGGTTCCCTCTGAGGGTCCGCTATTTACCCAGGTGGCATCACACCGGCTCCTACCAGCTGTACCCAGGTAAGACCCCCCCTGCAGGGACAAGGCCGAAGGGCCGGGAGGAACGGGAGTTTCTAGAAGGACCTGGAGGGTGTCTAGGTGTGGTCCCTTATAGTGGGTTTTACTATCTACTACTCCGATCATACCGTTTCAGGTGTGTCTAGATTCTGTGGTTTGTAGATTAGCCACCATTCTGAAAGTGCGAAAGTGAAAGTTGTTGGTTTGACAGTTAGAGCTGGGGCAGTCGTTTTGGCTCATCGACAGAAGAGATTTTGCTCCAAGCATTTTGACTAAAGTGCTTTATAAACAATACTGTTACCATTGAATATCATTAACAAGAATCTCCCTAAAGTTGGGTGTCTTTGAACTTTTGAACACACTTTGGGCTACATGTATTATTCATTAGGTAACCAAACACTGCAAAGCCTTCTCAAAATGGCCGGCTTTTCCGCTGGCTCAAATCCTTGCTTCAGAATCTGCACCCTGTTATTGTTCTACGACTCAGCAAAGGCAGCAAACAACCAAGGCTGCAACTTCACACGTACACAGATAGTGTACGACAGCTTTATACTGTTGGTGTGTGTTTGTGTGGGAAAAACATGAACAACATTTCTGTTTTGTTTGTTTTTCTTCAATGTACGTGTGCGAACATTTCCTCGTCTGTCTGTGTGTGTATGCCTGTCTGTGTGTGTGTGTGTGCGTACGTGTGTGTCCGTGCGTGTGTGTGTGCATGTGTGTGTGCGTGCGCTGCAGAGCTCAACAGCGTGGACCTCAAGGGTTGCGGCAGTGCCAACAGCCTGAACAGTAACGCCAGCCTGCCCAGTGTCCAGTGCCACCGCAAGCACACCGAGAGACGGGTGGCCAGTTGGGCCGTGTGCTTCGAGAGGCTGCTGCAGGACCCTGTGGGCGTCCGCTACTTCTCGGTAGGACGGACGCGCACACACACATGCACACACACGCCCAATGCGTGTGAAAAGGTAATCTTGTAGGTCTGTCTGAGCCCCATGTACTCTGTAGGAGTTTCTGAAGAAGGAGTTCAGTGAGGAGAATATCCTGTTCTGGGAGGCCTGTGAGTTCTTCAGCCATGTGCCAGAGAACGACAAGAAACAGGTATTGTGGACACAAACACACACACACACATATATATATTTACTCATATTACTGTAAATTAAGTTAGGAGTCTGTTAGATTACCTCACCCCCTTTTCTCTCTTTAATTCTTCCTTTGGCTCTTCTCCCTTTCCGCCTCTTTCTCTCTACATCCCTTTATTTCTTTCCTCTCCCTCTCTGCCTCTCTTGTCGTCCACCCATGCCTCCCTCCCTCCCTTTCTCCCTCCCTTTCTCCCTCCTCTCTCTCCAGCTCTCCCAGAGGGCCAGAGAGATCTACAACAGCTTCCTGTCCAGTAAGGCCACCACACCGGTCAACATCGACAGCCAGGCCCAGCTGGCTGATGACATCCTCAACGCCCCCCGGCCCAACATGTTCAAGGAGCAGCAGCTACAGGTGGGCCGGTGACACACACACACACACAGACTCACATTTAAACTCACACAGGCACACATGCACACAACACTCTCTTGCCTGCAGACACACACATCTGAAAATCCATACCATTTCCACTGGGGTATGGATCACAGCGAATCACGTCTGATGCTAACCTCATCATGAAGTTTCCAATTCATTCCTACCAGCGGTTGAGTTAGCGCTGTGTGTTTGAATAGGTTTTCTCATAAGGAAGAGCAGGAGCTAAGGCGTTACATTGATATCAACAGCAGGCCTTTAGGAGTCACAAGGCTGCACAAATGAGACTAATAATAACAGCCGTCAAAGCCTATTTCACACACACAAACACACACACACAACTTTTCCCAGAATTCCCTGGGGCAGGCTAAAAAGCCAGGCGCCAAAGTGATGTGACTCGATTCAACACCACGAATGCACACAGACACACAGCCACCTCACATGTAATCCCAGTCTCAAAGAGGTATAAATGAATTTGTGTGTGTGTGTTGGCCTGCATATGTTTGACGTGTCAGTGCTTTTGTGCTTCTTCAGTCGTGCAAACACTGGCGGGGAGAGCCAGAGAGGTTGTCAATGGTAGGTCTGTGTCGTGTTTGAACTAGCTTTATTAGCACCCCCATTAGAAGACAGCAGACAGTAGGAGGTGTAGAGCTGTTAGGCTTAGAGACGAAGGCATTGAGTATATATTATAGTTCTGTATGGGTTACTTGACTCTCTCTCGCCTTGTCTCTCTCTCTTTCTCTCACCTTCTCTCTCTCTTTCTCTCACCTTCTCTCTCTCTTTCTCTCACCTTCTCTCTCGCTCTCTCTGTTTCCCTTTCTCCCTCTCCCTCTCCAGTTCCTTTTAAACATCCCAGACTCGCTGTCAGCCTCTAATCCTCTGATCTCGGCATTCCTCTCCATCCCTCTGCAGATCTTTAACCTGATGAAGTTTGACAGCTACACGCGCTTCCTCAAGTCTCTGCTGTACCAGGAGTGCATGCTGGCCGAGGTGGAGGGCCGGCCCCTGCCTGACCCCTACCACGTCCCCAGCAGCCCCACCCCCACCTCCAGACACAGCACCGGCTCCGACCGCTCCAACCTCTCCACGCCCAAAAAGGTGACCCATGGAGGCCGGATGGAGAGATGATGGATGGAGGGATGGACACGGATGGGTTTACACACCCGTGCAAACACGCAGACCAAGCTTCCCTTTCTGTCTCCGTGTCTCAGATACACACACACACACACACACCTGCTGCTCTGACCTGTGGCGGCTGCTTTAGAGACAGGAAGGACAGATGATATAAAAAGAACTGATGGTGAACCATTTTTTTAAACAAACAATAAAACTGCCGAAAAGGATTTACAAAGGGAAGATAATGTTCTCTAGTGGACTTTAAACAGTGGAGTTTATACTTTTTGGAAGCTCTTATATGGTCAGGAACACTTCCAGTGTCCTGAATAAAAGACGATGATGACGAATGTCTCTTTAGATGAGATGTGTAAGTTGTCTGTCGTCCTTAGCGACGTGTGTCATGTGTGCTTCCACAGGACGACAAGAAGACCAAGTCGGTTCGTACACTCAACGAGGAGAGCAGAGACGAGCTGGTGGACAAGAAGAAGAACCCCTTCTTCTCCTGGTCCAGGAAAGGGGCAAGCTTCGGCAAGGGGACCAAAAAACGAGACCTGGCCGACTTCAACTTGAGTGAGTGACCCAAGCGCCCAGTGCCGCTGCAGGACTGGGGCCCAGTCTGTTAAAACCGGGCGGACTCCGCAGCTTTGGGAACGTTGGAACGTGGTGTTTAGAAGGACTTCAAAGAGAATGCACGGTCACACGTTTGGCTAATGCAAGGTGTGTGTTTGTGCGTGCGCGCCACAGATTTCTCGGGCAGCAATGGTCGCCGGGAGTCTCAGGGGTCCTTGTCGTCGGGGGCCAGTCTGGAACTGGGAACATCAGGGTCTGGGAAGAACGAGGTGAGGTGGGAGGGTCCATCCCCCATCCTGCTGGCACGCTGGCATAAGAGACAAGCACCAGTCACCTTTCTAGACTGTTCTTTATCCTATCTGTCATTACCTAACCTTTCTTCCTTTCTTTCTTTCTTTGTTCTCTCTCACCCCCCCCCCCCCCCCCCCTCCAGGTAGCGGAGCGAGGCGCCAGTCTGCCTCTGAGGCATTGCAACATCAGCCTGCCTGACGGCTCGTGCTGCCCGGTGCCTCTGCGGTCTGGGGTCTCCATCCGGGAGCTGCTGCTGGGCCTGTGTGAGAAGCTCTGCATCAACCTCGCCGCCGTCGACCTCTTCCTGGTGGGCGGAGACAAGGTAGGGACGCGCACGCGTTTCTGAGAGGGGTCGCCCTAGCAACTGGCACGTGGCTAAAGGATGTCGGGGTCGCTTGGAATACTGTATGAGTCCCTGTGTTGTCGTCTTACCTCCATTGGATCTCCAGTTACTGTGCGTGTGTGTGTGTGGGGGGGGGGGGGTGACTGTATCATGACACCTAATCACCATAGTGTTGCCAGGTTTCAATGAGCTGTCTGAACTGTATACTTGGAGAGCCTGCTAAGTATCTCTCCATTCACTTCCTCTCCTCTCCTCTCCTCTCTTACCTTGTTCATTCTCTATTAGCCTCTGGTTTTGGACCAGGACTGTATGACACTGTGTTCTCGGGACCTGAGACTGGAGAAGCGTACACTCTTCAGGTGAATACAGTACTGCTCACACACACACACACACACACACACACACACGTGAGAACTTTTATAAATCCGTCATCCTCCTTCTTTCTCCTCCCTTCTCTCCCACTCTGCTTTCTCCCCTCCTCCTCCTGCTCCTCTGGACCAGACTGGACCTGGTTCCTATCAACCGCTCTGTGGGTCTGAAGGCCAAGCCCACCAAGCCTGTCACCGAGGTCCTCCGCCCCGTGGTGGCCAAGTACGGCCTGCACCTCTCGGACCTGGTGGCACGCATCGTGAGTCTGGCTACCGTGTGTGTGTGCTTCTGTGAGGAAGATGGATGTTGGTGTTAAATGATTGTGTGTCTTGTGTGTTTCCTTTAAGTTATACCATATACTGTATGTTGATTGAGTGTGTGTGTGTGTGTGTGCTTGTGTGCACAGAGTGGGGAGACTGAACCACTAGATCTAGGTCTTCCTATATCAAACCTAGACGGACTCAGAGTTGTGTTGGATGCAGCAGACCACAGCCCTGGAACAGGTAAGGGACACACACACACACACTTACACTTACACACACACACCGTTCCCTGGGTGTAACTTTCCTCTCCTATTTCAACAGATAAACAGAAACTCGCTCCTTCTAAAAGCCACGCCCCCCCACCCACGACAACCAGGAACCAATCAACAACAGTAAGACCGACCTTCTCCTTCACCTTTTCTCTCCGCCTCCTCTACTTCTTCCCCCCGCACCGGAATGTTCCATAACCCACAGAATGTCCACTTCCTGTTTGACAATGTCACGCTGCTATGTGTTCGATCCTGTCCGTGGCCATGTGCGCCATGTGTGTGCATCACGTGATTGTATGTGGTCCTGGTGTTTGCCTGTGTGTGTAAATGCCTTTGTGTGTAAATGCCTGTGGGATGCTGTCGTGTGTGTGTATGTGTGTGTCCATCCTTGTTCTGCCTGCGGCTGAACTCACCGTAACCTTCCTTTTCGGTTTTCACGATTCATCTTCTTTCATCGACGCCACCCCCCCCCCCCCCCCCACCACCACAAGGGGAGGCCCTACCCCAGCCTGGAGGCCCTGAGATGGTCCTCGCCACCTCCTTAGCCCCCGTCTCCGTATGGATGTCTGGATGTAGGGGCCTCGCTAGGTGGAAAGCTTTGGAGCGTTCTTAGCGGACTAGCGGCCCTGGTAGTGGCTAGCTGTAGCTTGGACCAGTGAGCGGTGTGTGTGTGTGTGTGGCTGTGTCGTCGGCTCTCTCTGACTGGGTATGGCTGGGCGAGCTCAGCCTGTGTTGGGGGAAAAAGTTGTCGGACCGCCCTTCCATCCTCCAATGCCTCGCGTCATGTGACACGTCCCTAGCTGTGACCCCTGGCTCGCCATGACATCACTGTACCCCCCCCCCCCCCCAAACATATCACCATCAGCGCCCCCCTGCCCCTCCCCCCAGGCCC
The DNA here is from genome assembly GCF_963692335.1 of Osmerus eperlanus. Classification (NCBI taxonomy): domain Eukaryota; kingdom Metazoa; phylum Chordata; class Actinopteri; order Osmeriformes; family Osmeridae; genus Osmerus; species Osmerus eperlanus. The sequence goes on from NC_085031.1 coordinate 11,571,546, forward strand.
CTAACCCCGCCCCTCCGCTCTCCTTGTGGCTCTCTCAGGGGGACGAGCAGCCGCCAGGGAAACCACAGGGGGAGAACGGCAAGTCCGGCCCCGGGCCGGTGCGAGACTCCGGCCCCCAGGCCAGCCGCGCCCCTGCGGCCCTCGATAGGAACCCCCTGGAAAAGAGAAAGCAGAAAAAGATAAATATAGACGAAGCGGAAGGTAAAGGTCCTTCCCCTCTCTCTCTCTCTCTCTCTCTCTCTCTCTCTCTCTCTCTCTCTCTCTATCCTGCCACTCTCCTCTCCCTCCCTAGCTCCCTAGCTGACACCCACTAACCCAGCAGCTGTGCCATGAGAGCTAGCTGTCTGTGTAGCACTGCAAACCTGTCTCACTCTCCAGCCTCTAGCTTCCACTGCTCTGACACACTCACCCTCACGCATGCCTCACCTACAACACCGCAAAGATGCCCTTCGCCGTCTCGTGTGTGCCGCATCTTTTTCAGGCGCGCGTGTGTGTGTGGTGTGTGTGTGTGTGTGTGTACCTCTGCAGAGTTCTTCGACCTCATATCCAAAGCACAGAGCAACAGAGCAGACGACCAGCGAGGTCTGCTGAACAAGAGCCACCTCCAGCTGCCGGACTTCCTGCGCCTGGCTCCTCCGGCTGGCCCTGCCGCCCCGCCTGCCTACAGGGCACAACCCACCTGCTCCACCCCTCACTCCCGCAGTGACAACGGCTTCCCCGGGAACGGTCGGCAGGGCGACAGGGAGAAAAACGGCAGCGACCGAGGAGGAGGAGCGAGCTCCTCCCTCAATGCGAGCCACCAATCGCAGAGCTTGGACTCTTCGCTGGGCAGCGGGAGAGGAGGAGGTGGAGGAGAGCGGCGTGGCGCGGGCGGGCACCACAGACCATCTCCCCCCTTCCCCAGCGCCCTGTCCCCCATCCAGCCCCTGAGCTGGGGGGGCCCCCAGTCCCCCGACCCCCGCTGTCAGGCCTCGGTGCAGGTGCTCCAGGAGGACGCCCTCTCCGACCTCACCCTGGTGGGCGAGGGGGACATCGACAGCCCCAGCCTCACCCTGGTGCCTCCCTCGCCCCTGTCCCCCGCCTCCTCCTCTGCCCCCCAACCCCCTCACCACCGGCACGGCTGGCCCAGCTCAGGTACCTCCCCTGTGTGAACTGTAAACTTTCACCCGGCCTCCCCTTGGTCCCTCATAAGGCTATTGCCCCCCCCCCCCCCCCCGGACCTGAACCTACACCCTCCTACCTGTGTGTGTGTGTGTGTGTGTGTCTCTCTCGGTCAGTCCCAGGTCAGTGCCTAGTCCATAGGCCGCTATGCACTTGTATACATTGGTGGGGATTTGAAAGGTGCAAGTACATTTGAACTAGGTCGGCAATTCTATTGGATGATTTGAAATGCCAGCTTCTAAAGCCCTGGTGTTTGATCAGGTCTGTCTGGAGGTTCAGCATCACGCACCAGGTCAGTGAGAGGATGGGAAATAGTACTTCCACCCACGTCTGTGGAAATGTATCTACTCCCACATTACTGACTTCCTGTCCAGTCCCCTAAGATATCTACAAAGGCCTAGCGTGTAGGCTTAGAGGTTGGTGTGGGACTGAGCCTGTGTGTGTTTGTGTGTGTGTGTGTGTGATCCCCAGAGTGGACTAGCTGTGCCAACGTTCTCTCAACCCCCTCCTCCATGTACATCATCTAATGTTGCACTTTAGCCAACTACAACCATCAGCAGACATCCACAGTCTTTGTCTTTTTCTGTGTTTTTTGTTGTATAGTTTTTCCACTAATTTCAATCCTATAAATGGGGTAAAGTCAGTTGAAGCAATACCATGTTAGTACCCTGTTTATTCTGTAGGTAGGGTGCAATGCCAGTGTGTGCTGTGTAGGTAGCAGGGCGTTGTTTAGGACAAGGCCGAGGTTAGGCTCAGTGTGTGAAGGGGACCATGCCGCTGAGTTGCCGCCTGCCTGATCACACACGCACACACACACACGCTCAGTGTTAGAAGAACAGCTGAAGGCGTTAGACGTCCCGGGTCTCCACCACTGCGCTCAGCGTTATCGCCCAAGGCTGGCCTCGTGTCCGCTTTTCCACAAAAGGTGGGAACAACAAGGCAGGACACGCACACACACACACATGCCCTCTTAAATGAGAAAAGTGTATGCGTGCGTGAGTTGTGTGTGCTTAACACACTCCAGGTCTGTTCTTTCCACCCTCCAACCTCTCCTTATTGGCCCTTATCTAAACCTTTGACTGCAGCTAGGTTTGACTATCTACCCACTGTCCTCCATCTTGGCAACAATACCCAGTTCATCATGGCTTCCAGCCGACAGCCACAAACCTGCTTTTGAAAACAAGTCAATGTCTTTATTTGGATTTGTACTTTATCTTGTAATATATTCCTGAGAAAGTTAATTTATCCAATTTTTGTTTACTGTTCTTTTTATAATAGTGTATCTATATTCAAGTTTTAGCAACTAATTTTGTACATAGTTTTGTCATTTTAAAACACTGTAATCACTGCTGAACCGAGACCCTATTCAGCCTCTCCCCGCTTACGTTTGGAAGTAGAAAACCAGTTCTATTCGGCTATATTCTATTCTGTTCCACTGCAACGTAAGACACACAGCTGTACATAGACCTAATAAATGGTATGGGGTGAAAATCACTCTCACTACTATACATGGTTGTGTGATCTCTCTCTCTCTCTTTTCCCCCATCTGTCCTCCCTCCAGCTCCTTCCAGTGGGAGAGGATCTTTGTACAGGAAGGAGCAGTGTGAAACCAGTTACCCTTCGTACTAGTTCCTCATCTTTCTCCCGCAAGTCGTGGTTTTCCTTCTCACTCCCTTTTCTCTCCTCTGTCTTCTCTGGTCGCAGGCTTTTGTGCACAGTAGAATGAGACTGGGGAAATGGGACATTAGTTATGCATGGCCTCCCTTCCACTCAATGCCTAGTTAGGCAAGCTTAGTCAGGCAAGGAGCGCTGGTATCCCACAAACAAGCAGGTTCTGTTTCCGCCCCACACTCCTATCTCTCAAGGGGTGTATATGGGTGTGTATGTGTCTGCGTGTGTGCATGTGTATGTGGTATATGACCATACCAGCTGCTCTCTGACGGTTGAGACAGAAGAGCAGAGGAACTGGGTTCAGAGATTGGGTTCAGAGGTCAACAAACATCACACACACACACAAGTATGATTCATGAGTCGTTTCTCAAGTGTTTACTAGTTGTAAAAGGTTGCATGGAGGCCAGGAGAGGAGGGAGGGAGGGAGGGAGGGAGAGAGGGAGAGAGGGAGAGAGGGAGAGAGGGAGAGAGGGAGAGGGGGAGAGGGGGAGAGGGAGAGAGGGAGAGAGGGAGAGAGGGAGAGAGGGAGAGAGGGAGAGAGGGAGAGAGGGAGAGGGACCCTGGCGCCATCTATTGGTAAGCTAGAGAAGTAGTTAGGAAAAACAAAGGAAAGATTTACATCTTTATTTATTTTTTTACTGTTGAGATTTCTTTCCAGCTCTCTTTCTCTTGCCCTCCTTATCTCTTTTTATCTCCACCCTTTCCTTTTTTCCCCTTTCAGTCTTTCCCAAATTAAAGCTTACCTCCCATTTCTCCTCTTTCTCTATTATTCCCCCAGCAGATGGCAGTGTATAGCTCATGGTGGGGGTTGCAGTCCCCCCCCCCCCACACACACTGGTCTCTTTTTCCCATGATGTCACACAATCTGTCTGTCAGATCCACTCAGTCTACTGGCCTCTACCAGCTGCCTGTGTGTGTGTGTGTGTGTGCGTGCGTGTTTTTGATTGGGTAAATCTGTGAAAGCTCACATATTCACATTCTGTCACATTCAGTCAAATATGACACTTTCACGGGTGTTACCAGCCGGTGCCCAAATGTGCTCACTCCATGGTTACAACATACACACACACATCAACAGTGATTAGTTGTGGAGAAATGTTATGACAGGGACTTATCTGCTTGCTCTGTATGTGGTCAGTTAGACCCCCTCTGTTAACAGTCCTCTTTCAGAAAGTTGTTTGATCTTTCTTGCACGTATGATTCTCTACCATGTGTGTTTCAGTTGACACTCAACAATGACAATGAATTCAGAGTTGGTCATTGTGTGTTGAGGCCAGTGTGTGTACCGGCTTGCTGTGAGTCAACCCGTGCATGCTTGACGTGCGTGTGTGTGGACACATTGCGTTTAAGCAGCCCCCACTCTCCGTCCTCCAGGTAAAGACAGGAAAGGGAGAGGAAAGGAGAGAGGAGGCAGTTTTAGAACCCAGAAGGTGCCTTCCTCTTCCAAACCCTGCCCCCCTCCCCCACCTCCTCCCCCGCGTTCGCGGCGGAAGTCTAAGTCCCCCTTGCGCCCCGGGCGGGGCCCCAAGAAAGCGCTGGACGTGGACCGCATTGGGGCCCTCTCCAACCCGGAAGATTCTGGAACAAGGAATCTCAGACGGGGCTCCAGAGATTCCGACCTGGGACACAACTGGGAGGGCGTGGCCTCGGAGCTCCGTTGCCGTGGCAGCAGGGTGAGAAAGGGCGTGTACCAGACGTCGGAGCTCCCCTCGCTAGTGGCGGCCAAGGGCCAATCAGAGGGGCAGAGTGAGGGTCAGGTGGACAGGAGCAAGTTCAAGGCCACCTTTGTGTGAGAACCCTTGCATGCACAGTGGCTAGCATGGCAGAGACATCTGGGAGAAAAATATGCTAGAAGTTTAGTTGCGGCCTGTAACCTTTTCTATGAAGATAGTTTATGACTCCATGACATGATGTTCAACTTATCAATGCTTAAATTGTCACCCACAATGATTGTCTAACAGAAATGACTTTCACTATCTTCCAAGATCATAATAAGTATTGATTAATTAAAATAGTTATTTTGCTCCTTTAATTAATGTTATTGTAGAATAAATTTATTTATGGGGAAAAAATTAAAGTAATTTATTTTCAATGATTGGATTGCATCCTGTTCTTCGTCTGTTAAACAGGCACATAATGTGATAGTTTGTCGTTCATGAAAAAATAATAAAATTAGTACAAGGATTTGTTGGCCACAGACATAAGCCAGCCCATATCCCTGTCCCAGACTGCAGTCTGCGTGCCAACTCTCTGAGCTAAGTGAAAGGTGCGCCTGTTATGTAAGTTTAATCAAATTGGCTACAAGGTAAACAATCATCTCTGACACAGCCCAACAACTGGACAAACTCTGGCACGGTCCACCGTGGGTGGTTGGCCTCTGTGTCCCGCCTGAGTGGCGTGTTTTTCTGGGGAGAGAGTCGTGCCTGTGGGCCTCCGATGGGGGTGGGCCGTTAAAAGTTATTTTGAAACTGACTCCACTGCCGGAACAGGGCAGGGCCTGGTTGACTGCGAGCTATGCTCTCTCTCTCTCTCTCTCTCTCTCTCTCTCTCTCTCTCTCTCTCTCTCTCTCTCTCTCTCTCTCTCTCTCTCTCTCTCTCTCTCTCTCTCTCTCTCTCTCTCTCTCTCTCTCTCTCTCTCTCTCTCTCTCTCTCTCTCTCTCTCTCTCTCTCTCTCTCTCTCTCTCTCTCTCTCTCTCCTCTCTCTCTCTGCTCTCTCTCTCTCTCTCTCTCTCTCTCTCTCTCTCTCTCTCATACACACACACAGTCTACACACAGCTGTTCGGAACCATGACAGAAGATGACGGGATACAGTTGTCGCTGAGGGACAAGTCAAGTTTAAAGATGGAAAAGGTGCAATGTTCCAGTCAACTTCATCTTTATGATATCAATATGTTACCGTGTGGATCCATCTGAATGATTCATTTTGTGATTACTTGTATTTCCTTGTATTTTCCAGTGGAAGAGCCGGTGGGTCGTGCTTGGGAAGCCCTCTCCGGTCGCGGGTACGTAGCAAACCGCTTCTATTTATAATGTGACTAGCAACCAACTAACTGCTCTTGGTTGAAATCTGCAGTGTTTCTGCATTAGTTCCCTGTTGCTTAGTAAAGTGTTCCGAAGCCAAAGACTTTAATCAAAAGCTCAGGCGGCTGATTTTGGGGAATTAAACTAACGACACAACTTGTCAATGTGACATTTGGCAACCCGCCACCCAGAGCGCATAGCACAAATATCACATTGCAGTAAACACGTGGTGAGATTGTGCAACAGCCAGAACTAAATAATATGCTGAATAATGTATTTATTTTTAATATTTTTTATATATTTTATATTTGCATCTTTTGATTTCTTATAAAATGTTGTCCCATATGTTCCAAACTTTTGCCAGGCCCACATTTTATAACTTTCTTAATCAATCTAAATTAAATTCATACTGCTGGTATTTGCTACTATATTGTGCTGAGTGTGTAAGTGTGTGTGCCTGTGTGTAGTCTTGGCACATTCAACTGGGTTTGTTTGCAGCTGTGATTCTGGATCACTCCATTGTTTTAGTGACTGTTTTGACAGCTGTATGGTTTCACCGAATACGCACACATTCCATAGTTACTAAGTATGCTCGTACCAGGGCACGTTTTCAGTTTCACGTATCATGATAGCGTTCATTAGAACTGCACAAACAGATCCCATCCATCATCCTTTCCCTCGCTGTCCGAAAGTCTGTTCCTTTTTTTTCTCCTCCATACCACACCTGCCACCTGCCATCATTTCTTATTTTTCATTTCTTCTTTCCATCCCTTTGCCCCGCCTCTGTCTTTCTATCCCTTTCCCCTCTTCTCGTCCATCACTCCTCCACTGCACCACCCTATCCCCTCTCTCTGTCCCCTCTCTCTCCTCAATTCAAACCTCTCCCTCTTCCCCCCCGCCTCTCCCAGACTGCCTGTCTCTGCTGGTGTACAAGGACCGGGGGGAGAGGGCGCGGGGCCACCGGGAGCGGGTGCACCTGACACTGGAGGGGATCTGTGGTTTGGAGCCCGGCCAGGGCTATGACGGGGTGGCCTACACCCTCACCCTGCTGTGCCCCGGACAGAGCCTGGCGCTGGGCTTCGACACCCAGGAGGGCCTGCTGGCCTGGGATGCCCGCCTCCGTTACAGCCTGGGAGAGGGTGAGGAGGGATGGAGAGTGTGTGTGTGTGTTGATTTGAACTGTGTGACAGAGAGACAAGGCCCCCCTGACTGGAGATAAGGTCTGTCTGCATGCTAATTGGCTACTGATCAATAATTTAAACAAGTTTGCAGGTCACTGTCTGATTCTGTTGTCCTGAGGTGACTTTCGTGAGTGTGTGTGTGCATATAAGAGAGAGGGATGGGAAGAGAGAGAGAGGTGAAAAGAATGAGATAGGGAGAGAGAATGAGAGATAGACAGGGCAAGAAAGAGAGAGAAAGGTATAGACTGAGAAATAAGAAAGACATCAAGATAGAGGGACCTGCTCGTCACTTGGTTTCGAGCGGGTCTGTCTACTGAAACACAGCGATGATGAATGGAAGCCAATAGAGCATAGCCGAGTGTTTCATCATAATTACAGACCCTTGTATCTCCTAGCGGTGTGAATGTTGTGTTCTCTCATCCATTTGATAACGGGCTTGTTTACTGTGTGCCTCGGTGGTTGTGTTTTCTTCAAACACGTCCATTTCTCTCCCTCCCTCTCTCCCTCTCTCTCTCTCCCAGTCCACAGGTTCACAGTAGGCATTCAGCCTGGTACCAAACTGGAGAGTGGCCCCGCCTCCCTCCACCTGTGCAACGACCTATTGGTCCTGACCAGGGACCTCCCCCCGACCGTCATTGGCCAGTGGAAGCTGTCGGAGCTGCGTCGCTATGGCGCCGTGCCCAGCGGCTTTGTCTTTGAGGGAGGAACTCGCTGTGGATATTGTGAGTAGAGAACCCCTCCTATCTCTCTTCCTTCCTCGACCACTCCATGCTGGAGGCCCTGCTGACGCGTCACTGTTACTGTCATAGCTTAGTATTATACTATATATACTATACATACTGTCATGGTGTAGTGTAAATTATGTTTTCCTCTCATAGTGGAGTACAGTTTTGTAATGTTACTCTCATGGCGTGATATAGTTATAGCACGACTCTCAAAGCATAGTTGACTTTATAGTACTGGACCTCTGTTAGTCTCCTGTACTGGACAGCCCTATACCGACAGACCAATATGAAGAGATCACTTTTTTATTAGCAACTGGAGATTGGAGAAATGTTTTTCTATGCATTCACTATCCATTTCACATCACGTCTGTGTGTGTGAGAGTGTTGTTAATAGGTGGTGCAGGTATTCTTTGTATGTCCAGTTGATGGTGCAGGAATGTGGAGAATGAGAGGCAGTTAAATGTGTTTGGATGGGGTGGGTGCCGTGTGTTGGGGGTCTTCCTTTAATAGGCTTAGGTTTTGACTCTTACTTTTTGAGCGCTATGCTGAGGTTCTTATGCGATATACTTTTTTTGTTGTTACTTTCTTATAATTTTCACCTTTTTATATACTGACATTTGTGTGGTTATAAATGAACAGAATTTAGTATAGTGAAAGTGACAGTAGCTGGTCATTCGACTTGTGGTGTGTGTGTCTGTGTCTGTGTGTGTGTGTGAGAGAGAGAGAGAGAGAGAGAGAGAGAGAGAGAGAGAGAGAGAGAGAGAGAGAGAGAGAGAGAGGGAGAGAGGGAGAGAGGGAGAGAGGGAGAGAGGGAGAGAGGGAGAGAGGGAGAGAGGGAGTGAAACACACGCACCATACAGAAATAACTGTGAGGTCCATGGCATTGGGTTTCATTATTCTGACAAATAGCAGCTATAAATACAACACCCCCTGTGTCATAACAGCCTATCACTGCCGCTCGCTCTCTCGTAATCACCATGTTACCCAGAATCCACTGGTTCTGCAGCCAGTTTGATATAGTGATATATCAATATACATAGTGTGTATGGTGTGTCTGTTAGGCAGTGAAAGTGTTTGAGCTGAGCCTAAAATGTAGTCATAAAGACGGTGTGTGTGTTTGTGTGTGTGTGTGCTGGAGTAGAGCCCATGTCTGGGTTGTCCGCATAGATACATGACTTATCGGCTCTGTGATCTGTTTTCCTACACACACACACACACACACACACACACACACACACACACACACACACACACACACACACACACACACACACACTTAAACAACTATTAGATACTGTTCACACACACCATTAGTACGGATTATAGCCACTCAAATGTGCCAATATAAGAACACACACACACACATATTGATCCATATGAAATCAAGTAAATACCAGTGGACCATCATTTTGACCTAACAAAACCTTTTATACCATCGACTCAAGCCCTTCCCTCAAACCCTCATCTAAGGCCTCCTCGTCTCAACTCGGGAGTGGTAAGATGAGCATTCTGAGAAGACCCTCGCATGTGCCTTTCCGGTGGTGACCACGCAGACGCTAACGTGTTAAGTGTCGAAGGGTATCACTGTGGCATGGCGCCCACGGACGAGTGTTGCTGCGGGAATGTATCACCAGCAGTCCTCGGGTGTGTCCACACACACGGTAGCAGTGTGTGTATGGAGTCCCAGGGGATGGTGTTGTCTTGTTACACCGGCTAAATTGACACCGAGACGAGACTAACTGTTCAGTGACATGAACAGTTAAGGCTGTTGCAATTTGGCCTCGACGGACCAACCGGGCGAGTGATCAAAATCGACAGAGCGTGTAGAGGGGCCGTCAGAGCCGGGACGTGAATGCAGATGAGTGTTCTTCACTCCCCTCTCCTCCTGCTCTCCCTCCCCTCTCTCAGGGGCCGGAGTGTTCTTCCTGTCCTGTGCGGAGGGGGAGCAGATCAGCTTCCTGTTTGACTGCATCGTCAGAGGGATCTCTCCCAGTCGAGCTTCGCATGGCCTTAGACCTGCCCTGCCAGGTGGGTGCACACACACACACACACACACACATAACATACATGAATGCACAACAACTCACACACAAACAACATCCAGGCATACACACGCAAACAACACACGCATGTGCACACACACACCCCATACACACACTTATTCCTCAGTTTTGTGTCGTGTATTTTCTTCTCACCTCATTGTTTTGACTAAGAATTAGCTCAAGGGCATCTTGGTTCTATAATTAAAGTCCAGCACATGGCTAGATAATGTGTGTGTGTGTGTATGTGTCGGGCGCCAGGGTAGATGTGGCATCACATGCTCAAAGCCCTGAGGGTCACTGTTTGGATTAAAAGGTCTTGTGTGTGTGTATGAGGGTAGTGTTCTGAGAGAGCTTCACATTCTGTTTAAATATGACATGTGCTCAGGATCTAACACCTTCAAAACAGCACCACAGAAACCTGAAAAACCAAATGCCTCTGGACCTGACTAAACCATTTCCAAGTACTACAGCCCTGTAACACTGGTCTAAGCTCAGGTTCGGATTCACAAAAACTTGTTAAAGTTCTGATTTTGCATCAGGGCCTAATCAATTCAAAAAATCATGGTGGTCTTAAGACATTAACACAAATGCATGTTGTCTACAGACGACGGTGAATGTCCATGGCATCTCTCTAACTTTCCAAGTGCTTCTGTGTATTTACCAGCTTTGGGATCTTTAGCTGTAGCCTGTTTTAGGCGGAGACATTCAGTGCTGCAAAGGCACTATAATTAGCACAGGCTAGCCAGCGTTAGCCGACACCCCGTGGAGCATTGCAAGCCAGCCTGACATCTGAGGCACTGCGGTTAGCATTAGCTGCAACGGCGCTAACTTTGCTGTAGAGATCTTGGGGGTTATGTTCTTGACACCCCCACCCAACGCCGTCTTGTAGCCTGGAGAAAACATACACACTGACGTACACACAGTCACACCTGTCAATGCAATATGTCCTTAATTTACCTGCATAATTTGGCAGAGGTTTTCCACCTCATTAAAGTGATCCGACACACACACACACACCCCTTAGATATGCAGCTGTATTAGGAGTGTAAATTGGCAGGGTTTAACGCTAAATCTTGTGTTTGGCAGACTACTGTGTCGAAGTGAAACCATATCCTGGAAAAGATTGGCAGGGTTTGGGAGCTAGACAGACAGTAATCTCAAGCATGAAGAAAACTTCGGGGGTGCATCCATAACTTTGAAAAAGTCTAAATTAACTTGGAGAATTATTTTTGAAAAAATGACATACTTAAAATGAGAAAGTTTTTATTTATCTGTCTCGCATTTCTCTGTAGTCTGAATAAAATGATTGTGATATAAAAAAAATATATATATAGGAAATGCTAAATAGTTTTGAAATTTGCCCCCAGCAACTTCTCCAGCAACTTCTCCAGCAAGTTCTTATGTAACACTTCGCTGCATTAATCATGGCAGAGTGTCCGTCTGGACTAGTTACTATAGACAAAGTTGTTTTCCTTTAAAAGAACATCAGATGTGTTCGATGTATCTAAACTGCACTGGACGGGGAATTCCTAAGTGTTTTCTCAAATTCTAACTCAGCCTCCCCCCGTCTCTAGCTTTCTGTCTCTCCCCCTCCATCTGTCTCCCCCTCTCTCGTGTTTTTCTTCTCTTTAAAACTGATAAAGATGTGTTCAGCCTTACTGTTTCGTATAAGGTTGTCTCCAGTCTGATAAAGTTTTCAGTCAAACTTGGTTTGGATACTGTTCAAGGTTTATGATTAAAGAACACTCCCTCGAGGTCTGATGTTATTCATCTCAGTATCAACGGACTATTAGTGTGTCTTTTTGTGTGTGTGTGTGCCTGCAGGCCTTTGTACTTGTTAAGCTTTGAGTTTTAAATTTACTTGACTGTTGTTTTTGCTGATCCATGAGATAAAACAGTAATTCTTTCCGTCCTTTGTCTGTGTGTGTGCATGCAGATCCGAGTGCCAACCCGTCGGTCTCAGAAGAGAGGATCAGCCAGGAAGCATCGGAGCTGGAGAGGAGACTCAGTGTGCTGTCTCACAGACACAGCAGCACAGGTACACGTCACACAGCAGCACAGGTACACGTCATGTCTCAGACACTGCACTAAACAACATACTAAGGTTTACCCTCTCTCTCTCTCTCTCTCTCTCTCTCTCTCTCTCTCTCTCTCTCTCTCTCTCTCTCTCTCTCTCGCTCTCTCGCTCTCTCGCTCTCTCGCTCTCTCTCGCTCTCTCTCAAGCCTCCACGTATAGCTATAGCACCTCCGTTGCCGGGGATGACCACAGCAGTATCTCCAGCTCCTCCTCCAGCCAATCGGACACAAGCTACGGGAACCATCTCTCTTTGTGGGCAGAGCCAGGCCGGAGATTGCATCCCTCGTCAGAGTCCTTGTTCGCTGCTCCTACGACAAAGGGCTCGCCCAATCCGGATGATTGTCTCTATGCAGCTGTGGTGGGAGGCTCTGTGATTCGTCCTTCCTCTAACCAGCGCCATGTACGCGGTCTCCACGACAGCGGGCGGCAGAGCTCATTGGACAGTGGAATTGGCATCGCCACCAGCAGCCAATCATCATACTCTGGGAGTTTTTCTTCATGTAGTCTGGACACAGCCGGTCAGGGAGGGGGGGAGGAGTTTGGGTCCCAGTTCAGTCTCCACCCTCCTCCAGCACCTCCCCCCCCACCTCCTGTACCTCCACCTCCTCTCTCTCCACCCCTGCTAGGATGTACCCCAGACTATAGCCCTGTTACCCCTCCACCTTGCTCTTGTCCCCCTAGCGCCGATACTAGTTCCCCTACTGCCCCCAAAAGGCAAGGAGAGGAATACCATGTCCCCAGCCTACTACGACTGCTCTATGACACACCCAGGAACCTGCTTCATAGCCAGACTCTAAAGGATCCGTTAGCCCGGGCAGGTATACCCGAAATGGGCAAGGACAGGAGGACTGGTGGGGGTGTAGGGGGTCAGGGATTGAGTGATGACCCACCGAACCCCCCTCTCCATAGGGCTGGGGGGCGATGCATGTCCCCTATAGAGCGGCCTCTGTCTCAGGGCAGGGAGACAAAAGCGCCCCCTGTGGAAAATTCTGAGCACTGCAGCTCAATACCAGCCACCTTCAGATTACCACCCCTACCAGGCTGTCCAGTGTGTAGGGGGACACAGGTAAATCATTTCTATTCTATACCCATTTTATGGATTTTTTATCTTCTTGGTTAGGTAGCTGCATAATCTCTATTTCCAGATGTGAGATTGGGCCATTGGCAACACACTGAGCTTTCAGCTGTGTAGGCACCAGAAAGCTATTATTTTATTACTCCCTAGCTGAAAGGTTTTGCCGATGTATTTATGCAGTGTTAGAAACAAAAATGGGATGAAATCAACTTGGCTAGTACTGCAACTGCATAGGCAAACAGACATTGACAGCTGACAACTGTATATATTTTAATGTTGATGTTTTTTTTAATTTGTTTTTTAACAAAGGCAAAAAGTTATCAGCACTCATTCTATTGAATTGATGTGAGAGAGCTCACAGATGGCTATGCATACAAACTACCCCCAAACTCATCCAACCAAAGAGCTGTGGCACTGCTTAGATTCAGATTAATTAAATCACAACTGTTAACTGCTAATTATGCAGGCAATTTCCTTTAGTTTTAAAGGTAGATAGAGACACATAATGGGGGGAGGTAGAAGGAGGGAGAAGGATTACAGACTGTCAGAGCAACTCTGAGCATTTCCAGTCTCCTTTCAACAGCTGTCGGAAAGGAACACACGTCTCTCCCTTTGATAGTCGCCCTTTAGCGCATTCATTGTTAATGTCTCCAATAGATTTTGTTTCTCCTTTGTATTTGAAATGGTTTGTTGCTTTTTTTATTTTCTCCTCGTAGTGCAAATTATCATCCGCAGCCGAAACAAAACAACTTGTCTTGTGGATGCTAAACATGTCTGACAGATAGTAGGAGAGGGATCCGGAGAGGCTAATTAGATGTGATGAAACAGGGTGAAACACAGAAAACCGGTGCTATTCTTTGAGGTTGCAAAATATTTTTTAATTTTTCCAAATCTTCCTCTGATAGAAAAGTACCTCACTGTGTCTTTGTAGATTGAGCATTCTGAGCCCAGTAATGTACCTTGCAATTATCTAACCGAATAAAACCCACAATACATCAGGGATATTAGGCAAAAACATTGTTATAGACTAGGCTGTGGTCACGGGCTAAATCTAGAACACAATGTGTTGTAAAGAACTGGAACCACGAGGCCCTTGTTTTCTACAACAACAGTGTTCTAGAATTATACATGCCTTGCAGTGTGTTACATTGTGTTTCAAGAAGACTAATTGGGCACCGACGTACACTTACACAGCGCCCAACGATGACAGTGCTGCCCCCCTCTCCCCAGACAGCCATTTATTTTCCTCTCAGACAGACCCAACAGCCAGCGCTAATGTCACTGTTGTAGCTAATTGGCCTGATTTGACCAGATCCATCACGCCTGCTTTTATAACCTCGGTCGCCTCTCTGTCTAGCACCGGCCCACTCTCATTCGCTTCTTGTCCCATTCCCCATTTTCACTCGTCCCTCCCTCCCTCCCTCTCCTCATGCCCTCACCCACCCCATCACTCTCCTCTTTTGTCTGTTTGCCCTCCATCATCCACCTCCACTTTGCCAGGTCATTCTACGTCACCTCAAGTGTGGTCTCATGGTGATGTCAGCAGCTCCAGACAGACTGCACCTTTCCCCTTACTGGCAGCATGGATTTCTGTATTTTCCGTTCCTTTTTCCGCACTTCTGCTAGTTTTCTTCCTCCGTTCTCTCTCTGCATGTCTGATTACTAGTGTTGTGATGGTAGCAATGTAACCCCACCTGCCTCATACTTATGCCCCCATCCAGTGCAATCACTGTTCAGACCTAAACTACATTTCCCATGAGCAATGGTACTCATCTCAGGAAAGAGGCTATTTACAGGTAAGATGTCATGGGGTTGTTTTGCAGTAATGAATTCATAGTTCCTAATTGACCCACCATCAGGACAATATTTCCAATATTCCCATTCCTAATGTTCTTTCATAACATTCCTTGTTTTCTGTTGTTCATATGGGGGGTCAGATGGCTGAGCGGTTAGGGAATCGGGCTACCAATCAGAAGGTTGCTGGTTCGATTCTCACCGTGCCAAATTACGTTGTGTCCCTGGGCAAGGCACTTTACCCTACTTACCTCGGGGGAATGTCCCTGTACTTACTGTAAGTCGCTCTGGATAAGAGCGTCTGCTAAATGTAAATATTGCTCACCTGTTTGCCAATCCTGGGGCCTTGCTCAAATACATTCTGTCCGTCATTTCTTCCTGGTTTTCTCTCTGCCTTGATCTGTCCATGGGTCCTGCACGCTTGATCCTTGTTACTGTTATTGCTGACACATGACAGATGTCACGGGACTGTCCATCTGTCATGTTTAGTCTAACCATATCAGTCTTGTTTCACAGGGAACCAGTGCAGCATTAACAAGACCGTCCCCTTCCACGCCTATACCAGGTCGGTCTGCCTGCATAGTTCTTAATTTATCTGCACAGTACGACGATGAGTTCAGCCATGCGTTCAATACGTATTGAAAACCGATGTTTACCTGACAAAACTGAATGTTGTTTTTCTGAACGTCACAGACCAACCATCCAAACAGAGGGAGGAGGAGCGGAGGAGGGAGCGGGGCGAGGGGGTACCCTGGTCCTGTTCTCTAGAGCCCCTAAAGGCCCCTCCCCCTGGCAAACTTGTGCTCCACAGACACAACTCGCCAGTCTCAGGTAAGACCCATCATGAATGTGTTCGCAGTTCTACGTCAGCTTTTGGGAGTGCCACTATACTTCAACTCAACGCTACCATGGCTGAATCACTGAGAGTAGCTGTACTCCTACACTCTGTAGATCTTAAGTCTGCTCATGAGCTGACTGAAGCCCTGAGGAGTGGAGAGCTCCGACTAGAAGAGTACAGTAAGTGTCACATGTCTTCAATAGAGGGAATGCAATCCATACAAGAGAACATGAAGCTATATTAACTAATAATTGGCAGAGTAGGTCATGTTTTTGAGATTCCCTTTTTGTCATATTTGCTGAAATAAACTTAACATCCTGATACAAAAATGTTTAGTTCTGCAAAACTTATCTACCCTGCCTTTAACCCTTCCAGCTTACACATCCAGTCTTTTCCTATCATAATCATGTTCTTATGGCATGTCACTTATTGACTCTTTTGTTTGACTTTTCTTTGCTTCTACAGGGAGTTTCTTTACTCCCCCCCCAGAGGGCCCCTCCCCGTCCCTGAAGGTGAGGGCCCGTAGTGACAGCGCAAACTATGTCAACATCCCCGTCAGCCCAGTGGCTAAAGCTAACGCTAGCAGAGAGACGCTCTACATGGAGCTGGACCTGGAGGGGCCCGCTGTGGCAAGCACCCCCGCTCTCTCCTCTACACCCACTACAGCGAGAGGTAACGCTTTGCTGCTACGCAGACCCAGTAAGAACAACTAGCCCTGGGCGGCCATTTTGGATCAATGTTTTTACCCTTCTCTGCCGCAGCTGTCTGCACTGGTCAGAAAATCTGAGCCAAAATGGCAGTGTATGCAGCTTTATTTGAAGATGTGCATTGGCTCATTGGTTTGGCAGGTTGCTTTGCCCTCGCAGTTATCAATTACTTTCTTTCTAAACAGATTGAATTAATGTAAAACAGCATGCCATTGTTCAGGTAATATATCTCGTATGGTGGTAACATCACTTCACCTTATTTTAGTTAAATGAATGAAGAACTTTGCAGGCAGACATACCTAGTGTAGGCACAAAAGGGAATATTCCTTTAGTCTCGTTTTTTAAAGTACTTCTGAAGGTTAGGCTAAACAGCCCTGTGACATGGTTTTCGCTGACACGTGACAGATAAGAGTGAGCAGACATGCAGGACTCTATGGACAGATCAGGAAGATTTCTGCTTAGCTTACTTTGATTGGCTTGTTGGTTTGGCTGGTGGCTTTGTTCTTGCAGTTGGCTATAACTTTATCTTTTAAAATAGAGTATGGTAAAATACCATACCATTGTTGTACATGTACTACCCCTGTATTAAAAATAAATTGGCTTTTAAATAATATAATTTAAATTGAAAGTGTCTGCGGACAGAGTTGTCACATAAGCAGTTTCAACAAGTCTCCATGGAAACACAGTGTGATCTGCAATGAATCACTTTTTTAAGCCAGAGTGCTGAACAGGGAATTTCCTCATTTTCACATCTCTGCTTTTGATGGCAACACTGATATAGTATTTCAAATATTCCCTGTGGAATAAAAAAATTAACATCCAAACCAGTCATATATCTTATTTGCTGTTTGCTTGGTGCAGCTCAGATTCCCAGTGCACAAATTATCAGTTTATGGCAGCAATAAATAATATATTAGGGTTTTATTCCCCCAAGGAATGGATCTGTGCCATGTCTATGTACTGCCAGAACATGTGTATTGTGGTGTTTGTGTGAAATCGAATTTTTATGTAACAAACATGTAAGGCTTTCTCAAATTTCAGGGCTCACATTTAGGAGTGTTTAGAGTTTGTTAGAAATAATATAAATACCATTTAATTTCAAAACTCATAACAAAAGAATAGATAACTTGAAATTATTCCATAGAGCTCTATTCTCATAATTTAAAAAAGTTATGATACTGAATGCTATTGACCCCAATGCCATATTGTCCATTATACATATTCACTTATATGATAAACTATGAGCCACTCTGCTTTGTGATTGTAGGTAATTGGTTTAACAGTGAAATTACATAAGTGTTCGTGCTATGCCCCCTCTATTTAACTGCTTGCTTCACCCTAATCCTAATGATGGCTCCAGCCTACTGTTACTGTGCTGCCAGACACAGTCTCACAGGTTAGGGTCCACACTGCACATTGTGAAGGTGTATTTCCTTCAGACTATAACTGTGTCCAATTCCAATGGCTTCCGTGTGACCCATTATTTCATGAATTTATAAGTGCTTATTCACAGTCTAACATCATTACTGTAAGTATGATAGCATGTGATTGCTGTGATGGAAGAGAACTAGGCCAGCAGCTCATACGTGTGTGCCTAGCACAGCTGTTATCTGATTGGGGTGTTATTTTTTCTTCCGTCCAGGAGGGGGCTCCACCAGGTACGCCCACATAGACATCGCAGCCACGGAGACGGCCCAGAGGGTGGGGGCGGAGCACGCGCAGGGGAGGGAGGACCGATTGGCCGAGCTGGAGCAGAGGAGGTGGGGCCCTCAGACCTAACCCCTCTGCCCCCAAACAACGCAATCAGGGAAATAAGACAATTAGATTTTTACTACAAATCATGTGTATTTATGCTGCAAAGGACACTGAAATCCAAAATTCAGTGTGCTCTTTTTTTTTTTACATGTACTTAGTCAATACTCATGCCTTGTGGCTGTATAAACTGGGGAATGTTTAATCAGGGAATTGATGTTCAGTAAAGCAGGTGTGTTTACTGTATAATGTTGTGCAACCTGTGACAAAGCCTGACTTTCTTGGAAACAACTTGTAAATAGTGACTGCTTTTAACTTTGATGGGACTTGTATGATACACCTGCAAAAGCAAAAATACATTATACAAAAAGCATCAATTTCTTAAATGTTTGTTAATGGTTGTATGTGTTGGAAAGACTTCAAGTATAACTCATGTCTGGAAGTGAGTGAACTTGGTCATATCTACTATCACGTTGGCATGTACCAACACAGCCATGATGACACGTCTTTTTAAACACGAACATACTCGTGTTTAAAAAGACTCACAAAAGTTGAAGTACCGACTACACTTTTTCCACTGAAGATAAAGTAAGATATTCATGTTAAAAAGACTAACAGAACTAACCCATTGATACCACAGCTGGTATGGTAAGCATACCTTAACTACCACTAATGGGCAGGGGGGAGGGGGGGGGGAGTAGTTATAGATCTACAGCAAACAAATGGACCAGAGGTCACGTAGTTGCATTAGACCTGATTCATCTGGACAGGTGGCTTAAGCACCCAAGCGTCTGGCTAATTGACAATCAATTGAAAATGATCTATAATATCACAGAACCATGTACTTTCTCTACTGGCATGACTGATGACAATCCCATCAGCCCATGAGATTTTGAAGTCAATTTCCATGTTGGTGCAATGCCGTCCGGTGTCAATGATGTAATAAATAGACTGTTTTGACAGGTTCAATGTTGTGCACAGGAGGGGAGGGGGTGGACATTAACTCAATCAATTCAATCGTACATGTTGAATGTAAACCTTGTTTTATGAGACTAATGTTGCTAGGTCTTGCTCCAGTGCTCTAAACATTGGGCCACTATGTTCCTTTCTGAATCTTGTTCCATCCAGTTTGATTGAGAAGTCTATTTACATTTTAGAACAACACCCTCAGGTATCAATTTAAGGCTGCTGCCCTCTCTGCTAAAATCGATGTACTTCAATTGCACACGCTTAGGTGGAGATTTTGTAGTCATTTTTTATTAGGTTGTTGGTAGGTTTTATAAAAAATCTAGATAAAATGTTAATTGAAAAGAAAGTTTGAAGGTTCCTACCACAAAGTTAAGGTACAAACCTTCATACATTGACAATGATTTTTTTTTATGACAAAGCGGAATGTTTCTTGTGTGTGTCATCAATAGTTCAATTCAATGCAGAAAATCACACTGCTTTGATATCGACAGACATTTCATTTCATGATAGACACATTTTCATTAAGAACGTTTCCAGTAACTCGTGTTCAATAGTACCTGACTACAGTACCTCTCTCTTACCTTACAGTACCCTTTAGAAAATAAGCAGGACCGGGATCAGATATGGTAGTCAACAAATTAATCTAGAAGTTATGAACAAATGGTCAGTAGAAGTGTCTAACCTTATATACAGTTTCATCAACACCATGAATCATAACAGTTCATCATCATCATTGATATTAGAAAATCTTCTTAATCGAAAATGCTCATCAAAATACTAATTCCCTACACATTGGTCTACAAAAGCGAGACAGTGAGTGAATGCTTGTATGTAAGAATGATTTTGAGTGTCAATGGACGTGTTCATCTGTATTTGTATGTGTGTTTGAGTGGGGGGGGTGTGTGTGTGACAGCTATGTTGGAGGATGAGGGTGAGGATAAAAGGGAGGATGAGGGAAAGGATGAGGGTGGCTAGGCTCAGAGCTCGTTGCGGTTCAGCCCCTGGCGGGAGATCTTGCTAGTTAAGTCCTGCATGTGTTTCTTCATCTGAAACCAAACCCAGACAGACAGATAGTTAGCATGTGTTCTCTCTTTCTATCCCCTACCATCTCTATTGTCTCTCTTGACTGAATATGTACCTCCCTTCCACCCCCCTCCCCTCCCTACCTTGTAGCCCATCTCGCGGGTCTTCTCCGCCAGGCTGTCGTACTTCTCCTGGTTCCTCTGGATGTGCTCGCGGTCCCCCAGGGCCTCCACGTGCCGCAGCTTCTGGTGGGAGAGCTCCAGCTGCTCCTGGTAGTGGCTGTGCTTCTCCACCTTGGTCTCAAAGTGCCGCAGCTCCTCCTGCAGGCCGGGACGGGAGGATGGGGGGGGGGGGGTGAAGAAGGGGAGGACGGGGGGAGAAAAAAGGAGGGTGGATGGAGGGGATGAGGATGGAGGAGGTGAGGAGGAAGGGGTGGAGGGAATGGGGAGCGGGGAGCGGGTCAAATCAGAGGATAGTTAGTGTGGCACTACTTATTAAGATAGGAGTTGAACCTAGGATCCTTTTGTGAATACCAGTGGATCATGATTGAGAAGGCGGGGGAGGAGGTGTAGGGGCAGTAGGAGGGGGGGGGGGGCTCACCTTGAGAGAGTCCAGCTCGTCGTCTGTCAGGTTGGCAGTCCGGGCCATCTCCCACAACTCAATCACACGGGGCTCCCGGAACTCTGCAGAGGAGGGAGGGAAGAGTGGCGAGGGCAGAGAGAGAGGAAAAAAGAGGGTGAAAATAAATTAAAGAAAGGGAGACAGAGAAAGAGGGAGAGTGCGGAGTAGAGGCCAAAAGAGTGGAAATGAAGAGACTTGGCATGAGTCAGCATGAAGGGGGATTACCCTCTGTAACTCCACAGCAACCCCTGCTGTGTGTGTGAGGGTGTCTCTGTGCGCACAAGTAAGGTTGTACAGGGAGTTAAGTACGTGGGGGGGAGAGAGGAGTGGTTGACTCACCGCTGTCCTCGCTGAAGCCTTCATGGCTGAGCTTGCGGAGGCGTTCGAAGCCCTGGTTCAGGTTCCTCATCTTGTCCTTCAGGTCCGTGTGCTTCTGGTGGAGCACGTCCTCCTTCACGTCGCCCTCCAGAGGAGATATGGCGTTCTTGTGGATCTCTACAGGTGCGGGTGGAAGGGAGACGGAGGAGAGAGAGGCGTTGAGAAAGGCAGTGGAGAGCGGGTGGGTGCAGGAGGAGAGGGAGACCAGGGAGGAGAGATGGGGGAAAGGGACGAGAGAGTGACTCAGCAGATCCTTCACTATCGCTGCCCAACAGACAGGTTTGTGCTAATTACATACATCCTTTACAAATGTAGCCTGCCCTTGTTGGTTTCAAATGGCAAAAACATAATTAGTCACAAATGTGCTTGTTGCATTTGCCAACAGTCTGTGCATCAAAACGCACGCTGAACTACACAAAGCACAGGGAGTGTAGCCAGAAGCAAACAGCAGATGACATCCACTCAATGACAGGTGGCATTGAGGGGGCAGAGAGAAATTGAACTCAGAATGGCTTTGACAGCCCCGCCTTGGGGAGCTCTTATTGGATGTCAGTTGGGTCTGACGGATGACATTGGACAAGCAGAAAAGTGGCTGAGAGAGAACCTTTGAAAACATGATGGGAAATTCTTCTGTTGGTCTGCAACAGCCTATTGGTCGTGCCGAGTCAAGAGAGAGGGGTAACATCTACGTTCTACATTTCTCTCTGCAAGGCTGCGAGCGCTGTTCACCTCAGAGAGCACTGCTGGGATCTGATGTGACTGGGGATGATGGTGCGTAGCAACCTCTACAGGGTGGGGTGCTACGACGCTCTGCCATTAACACATGACCCATACGACCAATCACAAACAACCAGGGAAGGGGCTACATGTGAGTAGGAGGGCTCATATGAGTAGAAAAGGGCAAGAGACAATATTAGAGAGAAAGAGAGTGAGAGGAGAGGGAGAGAGATGCAATGAGAAACAAGAGAAAAGGAAAAATAAACGCTTGATGCTCTCACCCTCTGTCCTGCTAACGGTATCCATGACAATGTTGTATTCGTGGATCTTGTCCTTGTGGTGCTGAAACTCTCTCTTCAGGCTCTCCATCTCGTCCTCAGAGAACTTTCCGGAGGTCTTGGCCTGTCGGTGGGAAAGCCAGACTAGGGGTAACACTTGGGACAACGCTTGAGACCATATGACCGACCATACACAACCTTAAACACAGATGACAGTGCTCTTGGAAATTCCCACAGCTTTCCCAGGAAGCTTCATGGGAGTGATGTATTCCACCGCCCCACCCCCTTTCCTCCTCCACCCCCAAACCCCGTTCCCCCCTCGGTCTCTCTACCTTGTTCCAGAGTTTGTCCAGGCGCGGGTCGTCGAACATTTCCCCCTCCCTGCTGTCGTGGTCCTTCAGGTTGTTGGACTCCAGCGGCCTGGTGTCCTTCTTCCCGTCCATGCCGTACTTAGCCAGGATCACTATGGAAACAAGATGGAGAGGGTCACACCTTAAGGACCTCGTCGAGAACAAGAGCACAGGCTTTCAAACCAGCTGCTGGGGGAATGGTTGGAGCTGAGCAAGACTGAGGTAGTCTGCCCAGTTGTGAGGGTGCCACAGGCCACTGTTTAACTATTCTGAAAGCACTTTTGATTTAAAGTGAGACAATCCTTGAGGGTTTAGGTTGGTTGAGGGGCAGTTCTATGGGCATATGCGAAGCCTTCTGTGACATGGTTGCGTGTAAAAAGGGCTATACAAATAAATTTGATTTGATTTGAATAGTTGAATGGTCCCAATGCAAAGGACATTTGGGAACTCGAATTTGGATATAAGACGTTTTCGGAATTCATATATCCCTTTCCCTGCCCTCAGATGTCCTTTCCCTTTTCCTCGGGAGAGCTTAAGGGAAACTTTGTTCAATGTGATAAATGAGGAATGGGAAATGACCCTGCAAGGCTAACTGAAGGGACTTCGTTTTGTCACGCTAACAAGAAGCGACGGCGAGAAGCTTAAGCAACGCAATATCAATCTCCCATTGCATAAGTCACGCTCCGCAGTAGCCTCGACCCGCAGGAAACTCCTCCGGGAGGAGGAGAGGACGGAGGGGTATGTTCCCTCCTCATGTCCCTTATCTTTCATATTTTGTGTTCCGGACTCAGCAAAAAAAAAGTGCTGAATAATTTAAGATGTGCAGTAGGCGAATAACCTCAGAGGGAAACGTTCTCAATCAATTAGGTGCCTTCTAGAAAGAGGGACTGATTTAGAACGGACGGACGATGGATACATAGTTTAGTTAGCCGTTTATCGTTTGACTGATAAATGTTGCTTTGAAATCTATGCGCTCGTGGTAGGAATGTTCAAGAACATAGGCAAGGAGGTTAGTCCAGACTATGGAGGCACCCGGGGAAGCTACTGCCACTCACCGTTGAAGCTGCGCCGGAGCTTGGCCTCCCTCTCTCCGTTCTCATCCAGACCCTCGGCCTTGAGCTTCTTCCACTGGAGCTCATCCTTCTCCTGGATCTTCAGGTCGCTGTGTAGCTCTGCCTGACGCACCGGAGGCAACTGCATCTGGGGGTTAGAGGGAAGGGGGAACATGCCTTAGTAAACTACTACTAAAACTGATATGAATCACTGCAGTTCTTGTGATAATACAGGAGCTAACAGTGCCAAAAGGGATAACTTTTTGATAGTCTTGTCTGCTGTCAGACTTTGGTTTTACAAACTAACTAACTGGAGAACAGCCAGGATATGCTTCACTAGGCCCATACAGCTGCTATCCACACACAGGTGTAGATAATCAACCATGTTGTAACTATGGATATGAAAAAACAGGAAGTTGTGTACTTAGGGTATGTTGAGAGAGATAAATACGAACGGTATAAGTAGCCTGCCTGAACAAATACTGAAATGTCTGGATCGTCTTACCCTGATAGCTTTCTCCCACACTTGGTTCAATTTAGCTATCCTAAATTCCACAGTCTTGCCATCCCCCCCAGACGGCTTATGGTCGTTCATCTCCCGCGAGTATTTTCCTGCCATAACCCCTACACCGAGACATAATGAGACGACCAAACAGCGTAGCTTCATTTTGCACAAAATTAATAGACAGGTTGTGGATATGAATAAATAGTCCGTAAAGTACTATTGTGCTGACAGAAACACAGGTCTGCTCGCTTGTTATGTTTCGTCCGGGTACCAGAAGTCATGTGTTTAAACGGGGCGGTTACTTCCTGGTGACATTGCATTCTGGGATATGATGTTTTACACGGGACTTTCGTAGTTCACTTAGTACATTTGAGAGCGTATCCAAACTACATTTTGCCGGATACAATTTTTTTAATCGTTTCCTAGTAACGGAGGCTGCAACACCCTCTGAGCAAATAGGATTCCTCCACGCGTTGGAATGAAAGGGTTTCGGTGTTGAGTAATTTCTAACCACTAACTGGCACTCCGTAAACTCTTCACACACAAAACAGCGTATGTCAGCAGTAATCAGTGACTAACACTGAGTTAACCATTCAAGTTTGTATCAAATTAAGTTAGTTTACAGGTTATGTGTAACCCCTGTTTTTTCAATTTCCCACGCACAACCCCATGTAGCCAGGCATACGAAGGTAAGTTTTCTGCCGAGTTGATAGCTGTCGCGAGTTATACAGAGTTAATGCCACCTACTAACCAATCAGAAACACCAGCACCCCTCTCCCAGATACCTTAGAACGTACCCAAACGTTGACAGGTAGACCTATGGTAATCTCACGCCAAACTTTTGATAAAACGTGAGAGCCCTGCACCAGGTTCTGCACAATATGATCATCTGCGTGTCATGAGATGGCATTTGTGACTATTATAATTCAACAAACTATTTTAAATTCCAAACAAAACATTAACACACATCACAATGGTCTTGTTACCACGAGGAAAATAAACTCTGTTCTGTCTGCCCGTGTGTTATGGCAACTAAGTATAAACTCACCAGAACCGTATCTTTAAAAAATGCATCACCATCCACAAACATTAAGCCTATTATTCTGTATTCATAAACAACACCTGGAATTGCAACTAATCACAGTACTCAATGGGGAGGCCTTTAAACAGGCAACAGGGGAAGCTCAACAGCTCCAGTGCCAGTGCCCAAACCTCTGGCAGCACCTTGCCTCAGATCAGCCTGCCCCCTCACGGGAACACCGGTTCTTTCTATTGGCAGGCAGGATCGTCGTTGGATGTGGGGGGGCGGAGCCTACGGAGGACAGCGCAGAGAGAGAGACGACTGACAGTGGTCGGCACCAGAGAGCCCTCGTCTTTACCGGGGAGGAACAAGAGCAGCAGGCCCCTAAGATCCAAGAGGAACAACCAACCACGGAACACCACCTCCACAATGAACTTTTCTTACCCGTGGACAAGCGAAGGGCACGCCCCGCATCCGTGGGGCACCCTGCCCATGTCTGAAGAGGAGTTTCTGGAGGACATGCTGTCTGACTGCCCCCGTTTCCCCAGCAGGGCCCAACAGCTGCCCCTGGAACACTGGGCTAGGGCCGCGGTCCAACTCCCGGACTACGGGGGGCCTTGGAAGCCTTCGCTGGCCCCTGCTTCACCCTCAGCATCACCCACAGCATCCTCATCCACCTCTGAATATTTTGATTTTTACAATTGACCTTCAAACTATGATTTTTTTTGGGGGGGGGGGTGGGGGGGGGTTGTACTTTCTTGTCGATAAAATATGCATAACTCTATTGTGTCTGTGTTCCTTTCTATGCTGTAGCTGTAGTATCAATGATGGAGTTCAACATCCTCCCCTGTTGAATGACCTAGCCTGTGAATTCCAGGAGTAACTATAATTACCAATAGAGAGCGCTAGAGTTTCCGTGGGTGATACCTGGAGCAGTCTTTCTCAACCCTGGCCCTGGGGACCCACTGACAGGCATGTTCTAGATGTTTCCCTGCTCCAACACACCTGATTCAAACGAGTAGATGTTGCATTTAGGTCGTTGTTTCAGGACCACGGTCCGTAGGACTAAAACACACCAAGTTCCCTTCAACCCAAGTGCTATTGCTAAGCTTCATGTCAGATAGCACTTTGGCTGCATTTCTTGCACATCCTGTACTTTGCACACTTGCTTATTTGCTAACTTGTACATTTGTACTTGCACTTAACCCTCGTGCTGCCTTCGGGTCACATGACCCAAAGGTTCATAACGAACCATCGTTGTGTTTACCCAATTTTACCCAATACAAAAACAAATAAAATAATTTTCTTTTAACCTTCGCAATGTGGGGGGTCTGAGACAGCCCAACGGTTAAAAGAAAATGCTTCACTTTGTTTTTGTATGCGGTAAAGTTGTCGCAATACGACGGTGGGTCACAATGACTGATGGGTCAGAACGACCCGAAGATAACACAAGGGTTAACATAAGCCTCCATTTTCCAACACTTGCTCTGTGATATCATTGTATTAATGTGGTCCTTTCTATTTTCTTCTTATGTGAACCCTGGCTGCAAAACAACCTGCAAAAGGACCTCGAAACCTGGTTGTCATCAAGCTCTACAGAACCCTGACGATAATCCATTCATTTGAATCAGGTGTGCTGGAAGAGGGAAACATCCGAAACATTCAGAGCAGTAGTTCCCCAGGACCAGGGTCGAGAAAGGCTGATCTAGAACACTGTGTACCAATGTACACTACAGAGACCTATGGCTGTGACAGAACAGGTGTCTGTGGCTAACTAACCAAGAACATGGCTGTGCAGACAGAGAGGTCACTGACTTGTTGTACAGTGGGACTGTCAGTTAAAGGTGTCTAAGATTGCCTCCCAACCTCACATGCTGCCTACCATACATCTGTTTATCTCCCTCTCTCCCTCCATCTTTCCCTGTCTCTATCCCTCCTCTGCTCCTTGCCTCCCTTGTCCCACCCTCCCCTCAGACAGAGGATACACATTTTAAGGTGTTTTCTTTCAGCAAAATCCTGCTGTCTGGCTTTGTGTGAAAGCTTCTGCTTCTCTGTTCAGCTCTCCTGTCACAGCAGGGAGTGTGTGCTTTACAGTGTGTGCGCGTGTGTGTGTGTGTGCGTGCGTGTGCCTTACAGTGCATGATTGAGAGTGAATGCTGCTGATGTTGTTGTCGTCAGGTGGGTTTGCTGGATGTGAGGGGTGCGTTGGTTTGATCAATTCACCCGGCGCCACCTGGGGGAGCTTCTGGGATGGGAAGTTGCCTTTTTATTCAACATTCATTCAATATTCTCAGTATACTGACCTTTCTCTTTGTCTCTTCCCCTCTCCGATCCTCACTTTAACAACCCCCCTCTCGTCTCTCTCTCTCTCTCTCTCTCTCTCTGGTAGGCCACACTCAATTCAATTTAATAATACACCTTAATTTCAAAGCCAACCAAACACTTACAGATGACCTAGGTCTAGGTTTATTGCCATGCTGTGATAGTAGAGGACAGAGAATAAGGAGATGAGACAAATGGAGAGGAGAACAAAGGTGAGGTGAGGAGAGCAGAGCAGAGGATGGTCAGTAATTTTTTTATTGGTCTTGAAACCAATATCAACTCTCTGGTAAATACTTGCCTTAGAGTTAAATGGTTATTATTTGCTGCAGTGCCTCAGGGATTGATAAGAATCCAATGATATGAAAGAGAGAAGGGGACAGTTGTGATGGATGGATGAATGAACAGATTGAAATGCATGTTTTATTGATGCTGAATGGAACATAGACTTAGGAAGGAACATGGAGCCTCAAAGACTTAAGACTGATCAAGACAATGGATAAATGACATGGACTGATTGAGGAAGAACGGATGGATGGATTGATGGATGGGAGGATGGATGGATGGGATGATGGATCGATGGATGGGATGATGGATATCTGAATTGATGGAAGAATAGATGGCTGGACTGATGGATTGATAGAAGAATGGATGGCTGGATTTATGGATGGATGGAAGGATGGATGGCCGCACGGATGGCTGGATGAAGGCTCAGTCTCAAGGTTTGCAATCCTATATATGTTGTGTATGTTTGTGTGTGTGCGTATATGTTGTGTATGTTTGTGTGTGTGCGTATGTGTGCATGTTTGTGTGTGCGCGTGTATGTTTGTGTGTGCGTATATGTGTGTATGTTTGTGTGTGTGCGTATATATGTGTATGTGGAAGGGGACATTCTTTGTGGAAAAAAATCTATTCTCTAAAGGACAAAGTACCTAAGGGCTTGTCTTGAGATCAATGCCAACCATCGGAGCACCTCTAGTGTCTTTTTGCCTCAGCCAGATCTATTATTCTGTGTTGGTGTGGATGGGCTTGAGACACCAAAGTCGATAAATTGCTGTATAATCAATTACTTTGCTCTTAACACCAAGTTTAGAGAGAGCTGGGTTTGTTGGTGTGGGGCCTGCATCCTGTATGTGTGTGTCTGCATGTGTGTGTCCGCATGTGTGTGTCCGCATGTGTGTCCAAGCTTATTGGATTGAGCCTGTGACACTATTAACATTCGAGTTAAGAGACGTTCAAGCAATTGTTTAGGAGCTTGAGGAAAATCAGTATTTTCATACAGTGCCAAAAGTTATACGAACAAATGTATTCTACAAAAGTATTTAATTTTGAATAATTCTGTTTAGCCTTTGGCTAATAACATGTATAATCTGCACTTAACTGCTTTCACTGAAAATTGTAGATCCTAATTTGAACACTTCTAGCACACCGTGAAATGAAAAAGACTTATTGCGAGGTCAAGAATGAATAATTGAAAATTGTTCGTTTTTTTTCTGTGTGTGCTCTGAATACGTGACATCTATTACAGGCAGTCCCCACATAAATATTCAGGAACTGAAAGAGGGCTGCGTAATTTAGAAATTATGTAAATCCGGAGCCAGGTGCAATGAGGAACATTTCTATAAAGAATAATTGTTTGGCCTAATAAGTGTTTTCACACAGGCATTCAGCAGGGACAGAACAGGGAAACTGCTACCAGGCCAAAGCAATAGTTTTTTAAAGCTATTGTCGGTTTAGATTTCTAAATAAACATAGTAGCTTACTTTGCTAAGTACCTGAGGGGAATATTTTTTAAACATTTGCTTATTTGGCAACCCCCCTGACAGGTAAATATACAAAATGGAGGATGAGACAGACAAAAAGAACCACAAGTCTCTGGATGGTACTGATTATGCCAAGCAAGGAAATGGCAGCTTTGGAGAGTTGCTGCCGACCACACCCCGCTCTGCCTCCTGAGGAAGCCATCTCTGGGAGTCAAGGAGAGGAAGGGAAAGTTAGAGATAAAGGGAAGATGAAAAGAAAGAAGAAAGAGGGGGAGGACGTTAACGTCGAAAGGTGCTTGCTCGTCCTTTTCTCTCTCTGCGGGCGATAATCGCACTTCCCTGGTGAACCAAAACAAAAAAAGAGAAGAATAGAAAGCATGGGATTTAGGTGTACGATCCAAAAAATAATTTACTATAAATACTCCATGGGTAAGGCCTGGTGGGATTTGGATGGGTGTCATTAAAAAAGATAGAGTGAGAGCGAGACATAGCGGACTGCGAAAGTGAGAGAGGAAGTCTGATTAAGGAGATAGGGTGCCCAGGGTGTCAGGGTGAGAACATGGAGAACGAGGGATGGAATGGAGGAGAGGCATCTTTTATTCATAAGGTGCCTGGCTGCCACAGTGAACACTATCTGGGGAAGAAAGTTAGGGGTGAGTGAAAAAAGAAAGAAAGAGAAGAGGCAAGGAAAGGAGAGATGAAACAAGGACAAGAATACAAGGATGCAACAACAAAAAAGTGTCGTCTCCTGTGTGTGTTTTGTGCATGAGATAGAAAGAAAAACAAAGGCAGAAATAGAATAAGGGGAACATGAGACATTAGAATGACAGAAAGGGGTGACAGAAGTGTCTATAGAGGATGGCACCATGTCTGGAAAAGCCCTAAGACCTAAACCATGATGCATTGAGGCCGTTTGGGGCTTCTGTGTCATCAAATGATTTGTGAGTGTGTGTGTGTGTGTGTGTGTGTGTGTATGGGTGTGTTTTCCTAATGGGGCTGTATTCAGAGAGAGGGTCAGAGTAAAGTACACACAGAGGGTTTGAAGGATGAAAAACAAAGACAGAGGCCCTATAATGGTCTCTAAATCATAGCCATTACACCACCACAAACACACACACATGGGTAATGAGTTCAGACCTTAATGCATTACACACTATGATGTTATACAGGAACAAGACACAGGCATCAGACTGTCATAAGGAGAACAGAGTACCTGTCATTCATATAAGAGCAGGGTGGACTCTGGAAGCATACCAGTGGACGTTTGGAAACACACTCCAAGACACTCCTCAACTCAAGTGAACTCAACTCTCTTTCTCCCCCATCTCCCCCACTCTTTCCCTCTATGTCATCCTCTCTTCCCTTTTCCTCTCCACTCATCCCCCTCTCCACTCATCCCCCTCTCCACTCACCCCCCTCTCCACTCATCCCCCTATCCACTCATCCCCCTCTCCACTCATCACCCTTTCCACTCATCCCCCTCTCCACTCATCCCCCTCTCCACTCATCCCCCTCTCCACGTCTCTTTTTCTGTGCCGCCAGGCCACACGCAGAGCATCATTAGCCGCGTGGCCATGTGTCCCTTGTATCCCTTAATGTGCTGTTAGTAGCATGTTAGCGTGTTACCCTCCGCTCCCAGCCATTCATTAGCCATTAGCCGCGTGGCTCCTTGTTCTGTGCTACATGAATCAGCCCAGTTTAGGTCATCTATTTATTACGTCAGCTTCATCCTGTCAGCCACACTAATCCTGTTCTCTATAAAGGACAAGGACTCCTGGAGGGTGGAGAAACAGATTACGTTAATTCTCTTTTATTTTATCTTTTAATGTCCGACTTTCTTTACCTGGCTCATTGAAAGTTGTTGATGTTGTTTTCTTTTGATGCTGTGGTTGTTTGGTGCACCGACTCAACATTTCCTGTTGTTGGTGGAGTGATTCCAGAGGGACGGGCCTCCACATGGCTGGGATGTGAGAGGGAAAGAGAGGGGAGAAAATGATCCAGCTGCATCTATGTGTTGGCTTTACCATGTGTGGTTGTTGTGTGTATGTACAGTTGACAGTGTGTAAGGTTGTGTGTGTTTGTGCATGCTCGTGTGTGTTTGTTTGTGTGTGTGTGTGTTTGTGAGGGGGTGGGTGCAGAAGGTCAGCAGCTGTAGGAATAAAAGAGTAGCAGAAGGTCACAGATGGACTTTGAGAAAGAGAGGGCGAAAGGGAGAGACAGAGGGAAAGAAAGGGAGAGAGAAAGAGAGGGAGAGAGAAAGAGGGGGAGAGAGAAAGAGAGGGAGAGAGAAAGAGGGGGAGAGAGAAAGAGAGGGAGAGAGAAAGAGGGGGAGAGAGAAAGAGAGGGAGAGAGAAAGAGGGGGAGAGAGAAAGAGAGGGAGAGAGAAAGAGGGGGAGAGAGAAAGAGAGGGAGAGAGAAAGAGAGGGAGAGAGAAAGAGGGGGAGAGAGAAAGAGAGGGAGAGAGAAAGAGAGGGAGCCCATAGTGGCCTGGCAGGGAAAAAGTTCTGATCTTATGTAAGTTTTGCATTCCTCAGAAACATACAGTTTTTGGTTTTGTTTATGCTTCCTTCAAACCCCTAGGGGATAAAATGCACCTGCATCAAACCAAAACACATTCATTAGTCAAGCAACAATAGTTCAAGACCATTACAGTGCACTGCAAAACTGGACCTTGGAAAATCTGCTTCAACCCCAAGTATTTACTAGTCTACCTCATTATCCCAACAGATTCAGGGAATATTGGCTAGTATTTGCTTGGATGCATAGAACCTTTATTGTCATCAATGAAGTTGTATCTGTCTCAATGTGAGTGCTCCTGCAACAATATTTGTTGACTTTAAAGGTCTTGAGCGAGGGTTTCTTACAAGGGCTTCTTACAAAAGTTGGTTTTATTACCTCTTGTGTTGAGAGACTGCCAGTCTACTGGGGTGGGGGGTCAGCGTTTTAAAATATACACAGGGGTTCAACCTTCCTACGAATGCACCTTTGTGTTTTTCTACTCTGATTCCAAGAGATTGGTGTATTTCTCCCTCCATGACACTTTGAAAGTACGCAGTCTGGAACATTGCTGAGTGGATGTACAGCATGGGGTATGTTTCTGGGTTCCACTCTCGAGTATATTGCCTAGTAATGGAGCCCACATACTTTAAGGGCCTCCCTTTCTCTTGCAAATGTATAATCTAGCATCCATTAACAGTGAATGCGTGTTACTGTAAGAGGGGTTCTGGGAAATGTTTTACTGTGATGCAATTCAATTGGGTCCGTGCAAGTGGGTGTGTGTGAGTGAACGTGTGTGTCTCATTCGTTATTCATTTAACCTTCACTGTGTGTGTGTGTGTGTGTGCGTGCGTGCACAAATTAAGTGCGTGTGTGTGTGTGTGCCTGTATGTGTGTGAAAATTAAAGCAAAGGTTGTGTGAATGACACTGAGTTGCTTTATTTTCTATTCAGATTTATTCCAGTTTCACCCAGGGCACCTGTGAAGCTGCCATTCGGCCCAGTCATGAATATGAGAGATGCTGCTCCTCCATAATGAAGGAGGAAAGCTGTGCTATAGGTCGACCAGCTCACTAGATGAAGTGTGTGTGTTTAATGGACGCGGTAAGAGCAGACCCGTTTAGAGACCTAGCTTGGAGAAGGAAGTCTCACTAGATGAAAAGAAACCTCTTTCCCTCTCTCAGTAGAGCTAGCTGTGGAGATCTTGCTTGCTTGCCTGCGTGGCTAGTTACCTCCTTTAAAGATGGTGGAGGCATTGTTGTTGAGAAGCAATTTCTGTCTTATTTGCCGAAATAAACTTCACATCTTGATAGCTAGGCCTTCACAGAGTTGCCTAACCATGTAAGGAGATTGTGTGTGCATGTTTTTCCAGTGTATGGACAGCTTTTTACAGCGAGTGTGTGTATTTGTGTGTGTGCATGTTTTGGAGTGGATAGCTGTGTACAGCAAGTGTGTGTGTTTCTCACAGTATATCCGCCCACATTGTGAGCAGAGCAGTGGAATGCTGCTCTGTGTTCTTGCTCTGCCATCTGCTCCTGCTGATCTCCCAGGTATGAGTGTACCAACCAGCAAGCTGTCTGTAGCTAGCACAGTGGCTAGTGCTGTCTCACTCTCTCTCTCTCACACACACACACACACACACACACACACCTACACACACACCTACACTCACACCTACACCTACACACACACACACACACACACACACACACACACACACACACACACACACACACACACACACACACACACACACACACACACACACACACACACACACACACACACACACACACATGCTTGAGTGTCCACCACTGAAATTCCTCTGCTTTTCTCCCATCCTGGTGTCCTTCCTCCAAGGGCAGCCAGGAGCAGTGGTCAGCCACATATAGGTGACCGAGGGCCAAGTCCAAGTGCTCACCCATGTCCTGACCAGGGACATGGGCAGGAGAGAAACTGTTCTGCATGTGTTTATATTGGGGTTCTTTGCAGAGGAGACCCCTGTGAGAATGGGGAGGGACATGTAAACTCCACACAGACCCAGGAGATATTTCACCTGAGCACCAAACAGTGCCCCATGCCGAAATCGAACGCAATACCTTCTACAATGTGCCACTGTACCACACACACAAAACGTCATTACTCACTGAAGAAACATGCACCCTAAAGTCACATTGGTGCAAGGGGGATATATCCTGCAGGGCAGATGTTTAACATGCATAGTGTGCGTAGTTACAAAAACGCTGAATAATACCACTGCATTTGCATTTGACAACACGACTCCCCAACTCCCACACACCCTCTTATTTACCTCCACATCTCCACCTCTCCCTCTTCTCCAGTCTCCTCCTCCCTCTGCGTCTCCATCTCTCCCTGCACTGCTCTTTCTCTCTCTCTATCTATCTCTTTGGAATCAGTGGGATGTCTTTTTCGTAGTTCTCCTAATTTTTCAACTGCCTCCCCTCCTCTCGTCTCCCGTGTTTACCTTGGAGCTGCATTGAGAAACACTGTAGTTCACCTCTCTGGACTTGCTGAGTGTGTGGGTCAGTGTGTGTGCGATGGACACACACTGGTATGCACACACACTGACCCACACACTCAGCAAGTCCAGAGTGGTGAACTAGTGTGTGTCCATCGCAAACTGAGTTTGAGTCAGGGCAGTTCCAGTTTGTGCTGAGTCTGCTTGCTTACTTGCTACACAGCACACACACACTGAGGAAGAGAGAGAGAGAGAGTATGTGTGTGTGCTTCTTGCTGTAAAGGCTGCATCTTATCCTCACAGCAAAATCCATACTGCCAGTGCCTCTGAGTTCATTTGCAAACATGGAAACATACACGCACCCACCCACTCATCCACCCACACACACACACACACACACACGCTCTGACCCGCAGAGAGAAAAAGATGGAGGTTGCTTAATGAGTATGCATTTGATGGAGAGACAGGACTAAGTAGATGATGAAAGGGTTAACAAAGGTACACAGTGAGAGCGAGAGGGGGGCGACCAACATGTGACTGAGTGTCCGTGCTCAAGCTGGCATCCCCGTGGGGGTTGGGCTTCTCATTCCCGTCCTTCTAGCCACTTGAGTCCAGCGCACAAATCATAATCATTTTAGATTTTCATTTACGCTCATTTTTAAAGTAATCAACAACACTCCTTTGTTTGCCTCTGGCTTTCCCTGGGGGAATAAACTGTAATCATGGATTGTGACTGTGGTGTGTGTGCGTGAGTGTGCATGTACACTTTTCATAATAATGTTAGGCTCTCGAGATCTGAGGCGACTACCAGCCGATTTTCCCACAGCCTCCTCCTGCCTTTGCATCAGCATTATTATGGTCTGGCATTCCATACAGACGGATATTAAAATGTATGTTAGTGTGTGTGGGTGTGTGTGTGAATCTGAGTAAAAAATTAAACAAGTGCATGGCCCCTCATTTGAAATGCCAGCAAGTTAAAGGCATGTAGGCCTACAGTAAATGAGTTATATATTACCCTGTCACCAAGCGCACGTATTTAAACAAACACACAGCCCAGACACTATAGTGCAATCACACCCATGAGGAAATATGCCACTGAACCTTTTTTGATATTATTATACTAAAGTCTAATTAACCCCATACTGGTGATGGAGAATTTCGTTAAAGCCACAGTGAATTTACAGCTCATTTGCATGAATCACAGAGTCCATTGAAACCCTGATGAGGTGCCTTATTCCAAGGCACTCAATGGAAATGTGTCAAATGAAAAGATGAAAGTGAGTTATTTTCAGCTTTTTTAACCACCTGTATTACATTTTATATTAAAAAAATATATATAGGTGTAAATTTATATCATTCCTTTTGATTACAGTTGAAGCACTTGTGGAAGGGCTGGGATAGTAAAACTGTGTCATTTACAAAGCAGAAGCGTAAAAAAAGCAATTTCTCTTTCTCTCGCTCTCCTCTCTTTCTCCTGCTGCCTTCCCTCGGCATAAATCGACCAAACTGTATTTCCCCAGCGACTCAATTTTATCGTCCTTGTAAACTTCCTCCACTTTCCTATAGCGCCGTGTGCAGGACATGTCAAACTCTGAAGTTCGCAGCTTTCAGCTTCTTTTAACAGTCAAATATTAATCACCTGGATGAATGGAGTTTTCTTCTGGTACTTTCCAGGGTGTCGGTTTGAGCTTTGAATGTGTCAGAAAGAATGATGAGAAGGAGGTGCGGAAGAGGGGGAGAGGGAAAAAAGGATGGAGGAAGGGTTTGATTGAGTGAGTGGGGAGTCGGGGGGCGAGTGTATGACTGGAATGCTTTGCTAGTGTGAGGAGAGGTCGTGGATAGGGCATCGCACCCCCCCGCCCTCAACACACACACAGACATATTGATTGTAGGGTGCTACGCAGGAGGTGAAATGCCAAATCAAGAAGAACCCTACTCAAGTCAGTAAGACAGGTGCTCACCTGCACATAGAACAGGAGACAGAAACCTGTTCATGTCGGCAAGACAGGAGGCAGAAACAAATAAGCACACACACCCAAATGTGCTTGCAGCCCTCAGGGTAACTGAATTTGTGGTTATGCCACACCCTGTCTCTATAATGTGGCAAGACATGTTCACAGTCATGCCTGTGTCTTATACATGTTTATTGATGAGGGGCCTTGTAGATAAATATTTTATAATCTCTTCAAAATGCAAGGCTTTGCAAGCTGTCCTATGGGAAACACACACGTGCACACACATGCCATCCATTTATCATTTCCTGTCAAGTCCTGAGCAAGAGTTTAGACAGAACAATCTCATATGCGAGTCTGTGTGTGTGTGTGTGGGTGTGTGTGTGACCTTGCATGATTAGGTGTATCTCCAATTCCAACTCCACAGGGACACTCTTGTCTTAAACAGCCAATATGAAATGTAACATTTGTCTGACTTTGAAGTCTGAGAAAAACAAACTTCAACGCACACACAAACCTCCATACAGTATCTTGCCAGGAAAATTAAGTGAGTTAACTCCTGCCTCCCCCTCCTCCCTCTCCCTTCCACTCTCCCCCTCTCCTCTCTCTCTGTAACATGGATTTCTGCCTCACCCCCCCTCCTCTCTCCCTTCCCCTTTCATCCCCCTTTCCTCTCTCCCCATCCTCTTCTCTCCCCCCTCTCCTCTCTCTGTACCACAGACTCCTGCCTCAGCCCTCCTCTCTAAAGTGAGAGTATGACAGAGAAACACTTAACAGCAATTTGGCTGGCGCAAACAGATGATGGAGGAATGAATGGAGGGGCCGAAATAAAAGAAAATAAAGGGAGAGAGAGGGTAAAGGTAACCTAGGCAACGGTAAAAAGGGAAATATTTCCCATTGAGATTGCTCCAGAATTCTATTACCCGGAGAACTGAACCTATCAGGGCCTGGGTAATGCAGATTAGAGTTAGCTCTGGGGGGGCTTCAGGGTCCCCCCCCCCCCCCCCTCCAGGACAGGTCACACTGCTGGGGAACATGTTTGGGACAAGGTTTCTCCAAAGAGCAACAACAAACTGATCTTCATGACTCTTTATAAGGAGGACCATACAGACAGCCAATCAGCACCTGGGGATTCAATTGCACAGCCAATCGGTACTAATTTTGTTTGACAAATCCCTTTAAATGGAAATCCTTAGGACCAAGATAACACTGGGACAGAAATTTGAACCTCTTCCCTGACAATGACAATCTTTTAGGTTGGAGGAATTGGCTCAACAAACTCCCAACATTTTGGATATAGACAGAAATATGCTATCCACCTGTCATTCCTGTCTTCCACCAAACCCCAAGCTGCAACCAAGACAATTTGTGGATGAGAGTGTATGGAGGCGTGATTGTGTGCTGCGAAACAGATTGAAAGGGAAACAGATTAAATCAGAGAACAAAGTTGCGATCCTCCTCAAAGAGAGGACACTTTCAGACAGGAGGGAAACAAACTACTATTTCACTTTTCAGACAGTGTAACCACCGCCCGAGCTCAATCTCAAAACCTCTCTCTCCTGCAACTGTCTCTCTCTCACTTACACACACACACACACACTCACACACACACACACAAAACCTTCAGAATAAAAACATTCCGCTGCACCTTTCTTTCTCTTCCATACACTTTTGTAAAGGTACGCATGCGCACGCACACACGAAGAATGTGAGACAGCTTTTACAGCTATCGAGTGCATAGTGGTTTTGAAGAAGCGCTGTGTACTTTATCAGGATAAAAGAGACATCAATTTTAGCTAACTTCTCTCTCCAACACAATAGCCCTCACTCACAGACAAGGATTACTCTGGATCTGAATAAAATCATCTGTTAAGTGAAATGAAAATATAAACCATATAGTTGCATCCATGGCGTTCCATTCAAAAACAGATTAGCCTGGATCTCCATTATTCTCAAGTGTTTAGATTGACACAGAACTGTCACTGTATGCAAATGTCCCAGCTCCTGACTTTGAGAAATGCACGTTTGAGCTTTGACTATTTACATGGTCTGCAAAAACGCTTCTGCATGTGCGGTGTCCTAGCTCCACCCAAACTCAACGCTCTGGTTGAAAAAACAACATAGGAGTGTATGTGTGTGTGTGTGTGTGACTCAATCCTCAGACTTTGGTCAGCCTCTCTCCCTACTCTTTATGGTTTATTTGGTTTCCAAGGGTTACGCTGCTCTGGATTTCATGAGGTCATGTTGGCATTGGATGATCACTGTTGTTGTTGTTGTTTATTTTCACAAGCATCCTCATCGGTGTTTGTCCGACAGGCAGGCAAGAGGAACCACGACACATCTGTCTCTCCGTTTGGGTCGTCTGTTTTCTCTACTCCCTCGTTCCAGCTCAGGTGGAGACAAACTCAGCCGATCGTGACTCAAACAACACTTCTTTTCTCTAGTTTCTAGTCTCCCTCTTCTTTACAGAAAAAGCTACAAAGCTACAACAGAAATTGGAATTGATTCACACTGAAAAGATAGTAGATACCTTATCCATAGGCGGAAATCCAGGCATTTCGCCACTGACCTTATCTGGTCAATATCTCTACAGAGATCTTCTGAGAGTCAGTTAACAGAAGATCAAACAGAAACGGAATCAACTGTTAAAGTTCTGGATACTCCATAGATTTGATATAAAAAGACATTTGGTTTGTAAATATCAACTTTGTTGATGCGTTGGAGACTAATGTTTAAGGTGATCAGCTTTTAATTAATTGACCCATACATCATGCTGTCTGTAGAAGTAAACTTTTGCTCTGTGTGTGTGTGTGTGTGCGCGTGAGCATTGATTTAGTTATATTTCTCTCCCGCCTACTCCCTCTACGGCATCACTCTCCCCACTTCTCTTTTATCCCCATCTCTCTCTCTCAGTCTCACAATCTCTCTTCCTCTTCCTCACCACTCGACCTCCCAGCCTCCGTTCCACTCCCCCTCTCCTTCTTTCATGCTTCATTTCATTCGTCTGGGCCAGATGGACAGCCTCTGAACTCCTCTCCAGGATGGAGTGTGATGGGAAATCTCTTAAGCGGATCGCTTCATCATCACAACCTATCGCTGTATGATCGAACTGAGAGAGGCCGCGGCAGGTGAACACATACACACACACACACACCCACACACGCACACACACACAGAGGAAACTATATGTCAAGTACCCGGAAGAACCTGGTAGCTCATGGCCTGAAGAATGACAATGACGTAAAGAATGACAAAACTCTCTCCCCTTGTTCCTGCTTAGCAAGGTATCATTCTGCTACATAGGCAGACACCAGAGGCTCAATGCAATGGCCATCTGACCAACTGGAACCCACTTCAGGCAATTTGCTGTGGGCCGGACACACACACACACACGCACACACTCGCACGCACGCACACACACACACACACACACACACACACACACACACACACACACACACACACACACACACACACACACACACACACACACACACACACACACACACACACACACACTACTGACAGGCGAAGAGGAGCTGGTAGTTTACTCAGAATGGACATATCCATCATTTAGCAGATGTGCCACATGGATGCAGGGAGCCTTGGGAGGAGAGAGGGATGGAGGGATGGCCGAGGACGGACAAGGAGGGAAAATGGCGGGACTAAGACTAAGGCATTTTGAGACACTACGTTTTGACCCTCCTATTTAGACTTGATCGCAAATACAATGGTGAGGCCTTGACTGCAGGAAGGTTCAATTACATTCATTCGTCAAATCTACTGATACTGGTAACAGAAAGATATGAAACTATCGTAAAGATACGATAGTTTTGAAGTCTCTTACACTCAAGCAGCAATATTTTTCAACAAATGATGTGAATAAAGTAAAACAAAACTAGCAAGTGAATGGGGCCTGGAGGTCAAAACACACACACACTCACATTGTCCACGCTCACATTATCCACACAAATACACAGATCCAATTGAGAATGACAGTAAATGAGTCTGTTCATAACTGCATCAAGAACAATGAGACACTGCAATACAGACGAGGGCCAGCAGGAATCTAAATAATTAAGTTAAGTGTAATTAAACAACCACCCCTGTTGGTAGCCCACGGCGACGGATAGCTGAGTCGGTCATTAGGGTGAAACTGGATGGAGGCACACACTGATTGCTCTCAACACGCATGGATGGACGGAGAGCATTTTCCCTTGTTCACGTCTGTTGAATATGGGGTCGAGGGATAGTGAGGGGAGGGGGGGGGGGTACTGTCTGCCCTTTGAAAAGGTATATTAAAAATGTGCATTTCAACCAAGTGTATTTGCCCAGATGTCGACCGGAAACACTGAAAAGCGACTTGTGCCGTTCTATTCACCCCAAAACAATTTGACCATCTCCCTGTGAGAGTGGAGCACTACAGGTGTGTGACAGTGAAAACAGCAGGTAGACACTGCACGCTAGAGCAGCTCTTTGTGACTGCAGACAGAGAGATTGCTGTATTAACTCTTTTGGTGAATTAAATAGACGATGAACAAAAAGAATAACAAATTCATCCTGAGTGCATGATTGAACCCAGTGTTTGTCTCTGTGCGTGTGTGTGTTCGTCATTATAATGAGTCGACAAGGGGTTGTGCAGGGACAGAGACAGTGTCCTCTGTTCCCTCCAGCCCACGCAAGCCATAAAATACACACACACACACACACACCAGTGATGTAAGTGCAATTAAAGTGTAATCCAGCCTGTGTTGTCTGAGGGGATGGTAAAGATGGCGCCAGGCAGGCATGAAGGGACAGGATGATCTATTTATCTTCACTCTGGCCCAGCTTTATTGCTACTGTAGAATATCGCTCACGGAGGTAGGTGTGAGCGTGTGTGTGTGTCCCATCACAGGTGTGGCCTGAAGCAGTTTCCGTGTTGCATATGTGTGTACGTATGAGAGAATGTGTGTGTGTGACAGAAAATGTGTGTGTGAGAGAAAGAGTGTGTGTGAGAGAATGAAAGACAGACTGACAATGTGTGTGTGTGAGAAAGACAGAGAACGTGTGTCTGTGTGTGTGTATGCAGGTTTGTGTTTGTGTGTGTAGAAGAAAGTCAGAAACTGCATGTGTGTGTGTGACAGAGCCTCATCTGCTGCCTGTTCCTATTAAAGCCCACAGAGACCCTGTCCTGACCCTGTCCTGACCCTGTCCTGACCCTGTCCTGACCTGGGTGTCTAGACACAGGCCAGCACACAGCCTGTGCAACACAAATAGACTTCCTATTCTCTTCCTGGTCTCCAAGGAACTCAAATTTACAAGATCAGACATGGATTACAATAGGCTAACAAACCCATTGCAAACCCATTAAGAGGACTGGAATTGGAATCCTTTTGAAGTCATGATGTGATATGCTGATTCCAATGTTGGAATTGCCGGAGGGTGTCTGTGACATAGACTGTGTGTTACTGCATCTAAGTGTCTATGCCCTGGTTGAGTTCTGTTTGTGTTTTCTTATCAGCTCCGCGTTGAGCATAGACTGACACAGGGGGCTCACTGCGAGATCGGGGATGGGAGCCATGGCGATGTTGTGTTGGACGACCTGCGTGTCAATGGGATTGATTGGACTCACTGCATTGCTGAATTGACGGAGACGGCTTCATTAGAGCCTATGGACAAACAGGTCAATACACTCCCATTGTCCGTTTACTGATCATTATGCATGTGGGTGACTTGAGATAATGAAGTCTATTTAGTGTGCGTGTGTGTTTGCACGTGTGTGTTTTTGTGAGCACATCTGTGTGGAAGGACCACATGTGTAACAAGGGCTGTTTTCAGACTTATATTTGCTTGTTGAGACCATATACAACTCATCAGTTACCACCTACATCTGGGCTTTAGCTTGGAGGTTCATCTGAGAGGCCACTGTCAAATGAATTCATCCTGAGTTTTATGTACTGTCTTGACATTATACACGCACACACATGCACACACTCACACACACTCGCCTCCTTGATGAGAAGGTCATGATTCAGGGAATATATTGTGTGCGTGACGGAGAGTGAGAGAAAAAAAAAAAAAAAGAGAGACAGTAAGAAAGAGAATGTGAGAGAGAGAGAAAAAGAGAGTGAAAGAGCACTGCATTAATAAATCAAAGATCTTGGAACAGACAGAAATACAGAGGGGCCAACGCACACATATTTTAGTAGACAGATCCACACACACATACACACATCCCCCTCTGGCCAACTTTCTGACACTTCCGTCTTCACACACACACACACACACACAGCCACCCAATACACACACACACACCTCTGACCAGGCAGTACCTGTCTACTAAGGGCATGAGATCATTGACGATAGCCTCCTTCCTCCATTGAACTCAACCTCTCTAGCCACCAGAACAGCAGTAATGTAGGTGTGGACATGGAAGTGAAAAGCTGCGCAACATACCTTGTTTACCAACTAGGTTGCATTACATGTAGCTGCATGAATTCTTTCTGCTGGAGGTCAACTGACATTCCCTACAGGAGAAGAGAGAGGGGAAGTTTGCCAAGTAGGCCTGATGAAACATTTGGTGGGAACCGAGCAAAGAAAGTTGTCACAACGTTATTGGGATTTGCTGTGAACTCAGCCCAGTGGGAGACATTTTAGGCCCAGCACTTTATCGCTCTGTCAGACAACTATCGCTCTGCTTTATCGAACCTCCACTTGGCTCTGTTGGTTCTGTTGGCTAAGCAACAATGGGCTTAAAATCAGTAGATAACCAGGGTTTAGAGGAGGAGGAAGATGTGGGGACTGGGGAAAGAAAGGAGTGTGTGTGTGTGTGTTTGTGTGTTGGGGAGGGGAGGGGGGGGGTAAAAAAAAAGTTTGTCTGTACTTTTGTAATTAAAACTGCTCCATTGTATTTCAGAGCTCTTGGTGCAGTGAGCTAGAAATGAAACAGAAAAACGTTTGGTGGAGGATGAGGAGGAGGAGAGAAGAGGCAGAGAGAGAAGGGAGAGAGAGGCTTAGTGGTGGCACTCTGCCAGACAGAAAGCACGAGGGGTGCTCAAGTGGAAGAAAACCAGGGAAAAAGGACGAGAAACATTTTTTTTTCCAGTTCTTCCAGACGGTCTTTTTTACATGTCAAACTACCATCTAAGGCACCATTATAATTAGTGCGTGTGTGTGTGGTGTGTGTATGCGTGAGAGAACAAGAGATAATTATTTGGAGAGAGTTGGTCTGTGTATGTGTGTTGTAACACTACATAGCATTATACACTGCAGGTCAACAGTATTCATCTGGCTGGACTACCACTACATGTGGCTGCAGTTGTAATCAATACGCTATAAGTCTCCTTCTAGGTATGGAGCGATCAATACAACCAGTCAAAGGCTAGTGATGAAAACTGCTAATGAGGTAGGAAAAGCATTGATTAGTATTTACATCCTGCGTGTGTGTGCGTGAGTCAGTGTATGTGACTGTGGGTTTGTAGAGAAACAACACGCTGGACATCATCCTCAGCTCAATGTGAGTGTGTGTGTGTGCTCTGAGGTATCCGAAGAGGATCAGGGGCTGTCCATGGTGCTGACATGGTGTAGAGCTGTCCATGGTGCTGAAAGGACAGTGGAAGAGGAGAATGATGAAACTCCTTCGTGGAAGTCCTACCCAGTGGGCATTCAATGGGGTGCCCTCGTAGCAGCGAACTGATTGGTTTGGAGGGAGACTGAGATTGTATTCTCTCGTCTATGATGATATCCCACCCTGATGTTCTCTGCCTTGTTATTTCACAAGATACAGGCATGCCTATTGTACTGACACGCACACACACACACACACTTTTAGCACCCAATTTTCAACTGAAACTCTGTTCACTATATTGTATTTAGTATGTGTTCGTCTGTATCCATGTGTGGAACCTCTTCCAAATTCAATTCTTCTTTCTCTTTCATCTCAGAACAACAGAACGCATGTCTCACTGAAACTCGCCCATCCCATAATGCCTGTAGCACGTCCATCTCTCACAACTGATCACCACTGTTGGCATGGGAACAAAGCACAATGGGTGCCGTCACATTGCAAGTCACATTAGCTCCACTGAGCAGCTAGCGAAGGGCTAACAATGCATGATTCATATGCGCAGAAAAGCGTGTTCTATTTATCTTCTTTGTCGTTTCAAAAGAGCTTTCTTAAAAGAATGAACATGACAGTGTTTGAAGCTAATTTCCTTGTTACACTAAGAAATCTTCAAGGGTGTGTGTGTGTGCGTGATGGGGCGGGTGGGGGTTCCTACAGTCTACAGAATGTAAACACACACACCAACACACACACGTTTCCTTTGAGATAACGAAAGCAGGGTGTGCCCTGGAAGACATTTTGAGAGAACCATTTCTCTCCTCCGATTGGATTAGGGCTGTCAGCAATGGACCATTAGGACCTGTGGCCGCAGGCAGCACACTTCTCGGAAAGAAACACAATACTGAGCCACACACTCCTACACATGCACACACACACACACACACACACACACACACACACACACACACAGAGTAGTTAACGCATAGTCTAAACAGAGTTTGGCAAAATCAAAACCAGGCAAATACATACACTCACTCACTCAAACACACACACCCACACACATAAAATATGACACTGGCCTCTATACCTTATTTCACCTCCATATTCCTTCTCTCTCTCCTCTCTCCTCCAGTTATTAACTGTCGAGTAATGTAGTTTCCATATTGAATTAGTCCGGACCACACCTCTTCTTCCTCTCCTCTCTTCGTTTACAGATTTTCTCTTTATGGCATTTGTCTTTCACTGACAACCTGGGTATTACTGTAAGGACCCTTTATGTTTCTCTCTCTCACATACACACACATATGCAGACACACACACACACACACCGCTTACCCTCGAGGAGAATACAGTATTCATTTGTTGTTCCTGAAGAGGACACATTTAACCCTGGATGTGCCCGTCGCTTTGCAAGATAATTACCCTTGTGCTGAGTCATTTTGCGAACCACCCAGCTGCCTGATTAACTGTTTTAATCTAGCACCGCT
Source organism: Osmerus eperlanus (assembly GCF_963692335.1). Taxonomy (NCBI): domain Eukaryota; kingdom Metazoa; phylum Chordata; class Actinopteri; order Osmeriformes; family Osmeridae; genus Osmerus; species Osmerus eperlanus. Next base: position 11,616,545 of record NC_085031.1, read on the forward strand.
CAAACGTTGCTTCAATGTTTTATGAGAAGTGAAGGAGTCCTGCGAGGGGGGGAGATGAACGTTTGAACGGAAACATCCTCGCCTTTCAGCTCTCTCTCTCCCTCTCTCTCTGTTTCTCTTCTTGATTTGTTCTTATCTTATCTCTCCCTATATCTTAACCACCCTTCCCTCTGCTCTTTAATACTCTCTCCCACTCTGTTATTTGTTCTCTTTGTTGCCCTTCACTGTGTCCCTCTCTGCGCTCTCTCTCTTTACCCTCCTTCCCCTCTCTCTCTCTCACCTGTCATTTATTTGTCCTCTCTTCTCCACTCTCTCTTTCTCACTCCCCCCTGGGCCAAATTAATTCCTGAATTACACATGTGGGTAATCACTGCAGCGTCAGGCTGAGCAGCGAATCGCCATTAAGCACTAAAGCTCTGTCCCTCAAGGTGTGCGATTATAAGAGGATTAGCGGAGGGGTAGAAAAAAGAGAAGGGGAAAAAAAATGGGTTTGGGAAAACTACACTGTGAAACCTTTAAATGTTAAAGTTACTCAAATGGGTTGAGGAACTGAATTGCCAAGAGCCCTTTCAGTTGAAGAAATGGACCAATTGAGTAAGGTGTGGTTTACTTGCTTGTTCAAATCAAATTCCATTGAGTATACTGAACTTTCAGGTTTCACAAGGTAGTATGGGAAGATGGAGGGGAAGAGGACAGGAGACAGAAGGGGAGGGGGGAGGAAAGGGGAGAGAATGGGAGAGGAGAGGCAACCAGAGGTCGGCTAACCTTGCTTACCAGGGAATACTCCTCTAGGGTGACTCAGTGAGTGCGGGTGTGTGTGGTGTGTGTGTGTGGTGTGTGCTTGCATGCACACATGAGAGAAAGAACGTGACAGAGACAGTTGTTGCCGCACAAGAAGATATGAAACAGAGGAATATCCAAAGACAGTGTAAGAGACAGTGTATTATAAACTCAAGGCGAAGTGTGACATTTCTCGGGGCTGCCAGAGAACGTACAGTATAGTCACAACGAGGAGGCAGGCAGCACCTGGGAACAGTCATCCTTGGAGCAGATGACTCACCTGTTCTCTACTCTCTCCATGCTGGCAGGCCTCCATGCTCTGGAATGTTGGGCTATCCTAGGTAGAGTAATTTGATGAAGGTAGAAACACAACTGTGTTCCAGAGCCTTTGCTAGCTAGTGTCTTCACATGCTCACATTTCCACACAGTAAACCACCTCACTGAGACGCTAACTTGTTAAACAGGCACATTTCCATATCCAACACTGTCGGCTATCTCAGTGACCAGGAACCCAAACTTTTAACCGTTTATTGGCAGGTCTGCATGGACAGCCAAGCATAAACTATTAAACTCCAAACTCTGACCCACCCTTACACACACTTTGACCTTGATGTTTTATTTGTGGTTTCAATTACCCCCCTATGCTGTACTTTGCTTTAGAACAGTCTGCAAAATGAATATAATAATAATCATTATTAGTATTTTATGGAGCTTGTCATTTAATAACTAGCCGGGGTGGTACGGGTGTGGTGAATGAAGTGTTTGTTGTTTTTGTACCTTAAAATTAAAATAATCAAAATATTAATAAATGAATGAAAGTTCAAGAGTTCTCATCGGTTCTGACTAAACTAAGGTAAGGACCATAAGGTGAGGATTGCATTGAAACATATGGTACATAAAGCGATAGATAAAATGCAGAGAACCCTGGAGGCAGTTGAGTTTTGATGGAATGCAATGTGTTTCTGACTGGAGTCAAACCAACAGGGTTAATGTGCTGATATACATTCCCTGCTTGACGTCGCTGTGTGGAGAGATGCACAGCCGGCAGGAAAGAGGTCAAGGGGAAGGGGGGAGGGTGGTTGACACACGCACACACACGCACACACACGCACACACACACACACACACACACACACACACACACACACACACACACACACACACACACAAACACACAATAACAATTGCAGAATTGGATGTATAGCTACACTCCCGCATCCCCGCTCATGCCACACACACTTGCAAGCAATGAACCCAGGCCTACACAGTCACATACACATACACAAACTATGCATAATCCTGCATGCAGCTCCATGAAATGGGCTGGAAAGGCATGATGACTGAATTATCATAATAGGCCCACCAATGAATCTGGCCCTCAGGCTATCTCACCCTATAGGTGCTCCTGTAGAATGCTCCCACAGTATCACCCTCAGCAGCTATTCCAGGCCTGTCACTCACTCGGTGGGAAGAGGCTATACGGGGCACATACATTTCAGGAGTGCATGCACACATCGTAACACACAACAACACATACACTTTCTCAAGTCTTCTGCTCCTTGACAGGAAGCAATGTTCAAGCCCAACCCAGGTCCATGGAGGTTTGGAGAAACGCCACCTTTCCTCACCCTGGCACCGCCAGAAAGGACTCTGCTGTGGCACGAACAGTGTTATTCTGAGAAGCTGAACAGCGGGGAGGAAAAGCTAGCGAGGGATAGCGGAGACAAAGGACACGTTAAGCCCTAGTGACTCAGAGCAAGGAGATCTCCCCTTCCGATTCTCGCTTGTTGAATTTTATTACTTGTTTCCTAAGTCCCAGACGAAAGCTTGCTTTGGCGGGCTGGCTGTCAGTCAGGGGGATTTTGGCAAGGGAGTCTTAGCTGTCCTCAACAGTTAAACTGTTGGAGAGAGATCTCAGAGAACGTGCTTATCAAGCTGTTCTATATAAAGCAGGGCGAGGTGCAGACATGTTTTGGTCCCTCACTTCCCCTTCTCCATCTGGGTTGTCGCTCTCCATCTCTGTTCACCCTCCTGGGTTCCCCTCCTCCCCTTTCTCTATCCTCCACTCCCCCTTTGGCCTCACCCTCCTCCCTCCCAGAAGTCATGAGGAGGAGGAGGTTGGGACGCGGTGTGTCTTGTAGGGGGGGGGCAGTAAAAGGAGGAGCGTCACGAAGGAAGAGGAGGACGAGGAGGAGAGGGAAGAAGAGGAGAAGGAAGAGGAGGAGAGGGAAGAGGAGGAGAGGGAAGAGGAGGAGAAGGAAGCGGAGGAGAGGGAAGAGGAGGAGAAGGAAGTGGAGGAGAGGGAAGAGGAGGAGAGGGAAGAGGGAAGAGGAGGAGAGGGAAGAGGAGGAGAAGGAAGCGGAGGAGAGGGAAGAGGAGGAGAAGGAAGTGGAGGAGAGGGAAGAGGAGGAGAAGGAAGTGGAGGAGAGGGAAGAGGAGGAGAGGGAAGAAGAGGAGAGGGAAGAAGAGGAGAGGGAAGAGGAGGAGAGGGAAGAGGAGGAGAAGGAAGAGGAAGAGAGGGAAGAGGAAGAGAGGGAAGAGGAAGTGAGGGAAGAGGAGGAGAGGGAAGAGGAAGAGAGGGAAGAGGAGGAGAGGGAAGAAGAGGAGAGGGAAGAAGAGGAGAGGGAAGAGGAGGAGAGGGAAGAGGAGGAGAAGGAAGAGGAAGAGAGGGAAGAGGAAGAGAGGGAAGAGGAAGAGAGGGAAGAGGAGGAGAGGGAAGAGGAAGAGAGGGAAGAGGAGGAGAGGGAAGAGGAAGAGAGGGAAGAGGAAGAGAGGGAAGAGGAAGAGAGGGAAGAGGAGGAGAGGGAAGAGGAGGAGAGGGAAGAGGAAGAGAGGGAAGAGGAGGAGAGGGAAGAGGAAGAGAGGGAAGAGGAAGAGAGGGAAGAGGAGGAGAGGGAAGAGGAAGAGAGGGAAGAGGAAGAGAGGGAAGAGGAGGAGAGGGAAGAGGAAGAGAGGGTAGAGGAAGAGAGGGAAGAGGAAGAGAGGGAAGAGGAAGAGAGGGAAGAGGAGGAGAGGGAAGAGGAAGAGAGGAGGAGCAGGGAGGGAGAAGGAAGGAAGGGTTGGGTGAGGCTCTTGTTGTTGGTTGGAGAAAGGGAGCTGTGCGGCAGAGATAAGACAACTGTTGACGAAACGCCACTGGCACAATAAACAGGGTAATTATAAGAGGATCAGAAGTCTGAAGGATGGATTGATATTTTGTATGAATCAAAGCCCGTCTCCTAAAAGTAGATGCCACATAATAGAGGGAAGATTCCACTTCATTGATGAGAAAAGCAAAAATGCACTGAAACTTTTCATATTTTTCGATTCCCATCGTATCAATTAATGAGAATGTATAATACTGCAATCTATATTATATATATCCAAATTTATGCAAAATGTTATGATAGACAAAGGAAGAATGTAAACCTTCACCCTAAAGCCTAACAAGGATGTCAGGTGGCTGAGCGGTGAGGGAATCGGGCTAGTAATCCCAAGGTTGCCAGTTCGATTCCCGGTCATGCCAACTGACGTTGTGTCCTTGGGCAAGGCACTTCACCCTACTTGCCTCGGGGGAATGTCCCTGTACTTACTGTAAGTCGCTCTGGATAAGAGCGTTTGCTAAATGACTAAATGTAAATGTAAACAAGGGACTCTTGACCGTGGCTCTCAGATTGCTATTGGCAGAAAATCAAGCACAACTTTCTGTGTTGTTTTCTTCACCACCTCCCAGCGGTAGCAGACATATCTCCATTAAGGGGTTCATGGGCAACTGATGCGCCACATTAATATCTCATTTGCTGTCGTTAGGCGGACCACACATCTGACGGCCTCAGCTGATTGGTTACTGGGGCGTCGTTGGCATGCAGATGAGGAGTGGATGTGCTGAGTGGTATTGGGAATTGTTCTCATCTGTGTTTATACTCATAAACCAGAGTTGGAGGACTGCTCGACAAGGTTAATCAACAAAGAGAGAGAGAGAGAGAGAGAGAGAGAGAGAGAGAGAGAGAGAGAGAGAGAGGAGAGAGAGAGAGAGAGAGAGAGAGAGAGAGAGAGAGAGAGAGAGAGAGAGAGAGAGAGAGAGAGAGAGAGAGAGAGAGAGAGATAGAGAGAGAGAGAGAGAGAGAAGAGAGAGAGAGAGAGAGAGAGAGCAGCAGAGGGGTGTGTGGGAGGTGTCGGCAAGGGGTGTTACTCTGACAGGAGCAGGTAATGGTCTCTTGCTACACATGCACACACAGACACACAGACAGACACACACACACACCACAGCAGTGGTTACTGATATATTGTATTCCATCTCATATTTTTTCCACACTGTCCTGTCCACCCTCTCTCCATCCCCTACACTCAACCGCACCCCTCCAACCCTTCCCCCCATCCCTTCTTCTCTCGCTTTCCTTTTCCTTCCCTTCTCCTCCGCAAGACCGCAACTCTATATGTAATATGCGTGAGGGGGCCAGGGAGGGTGAGGTGGTTTCGCTCTGTCTGCATGCTGATTGGTTAATTTATGGCTTGGGCTCACCTGAGTGAATCTCTGGGGGAAAGAGGGGAGGGGGAAGGGGGGGAGGGGGAAAGGGGGGAGGGTTCCCGGCCTTTCCACCCCCAACGGGGATGACAGTCCAGCAGAGCGAGGGATGGGGGGATGGATGGAGAGAGAAAGACTAAAGTAAAGGATAGGGATGTAGAAAGAGGAGAGGGAGGGGAAGGGAACCAATGAGAAGCAGAAAACATATATCTACCTCTGTCTTCTCCCTGGGGTCATGATGACCAGTAGAGCAAGTGATATGCAGGTAGAGGGATGTATAGGGAGACAGAGAGAGAAATTTAAAGAGACGAAGATAGAGATAGAGAGAGAAAGAGGGAGAGAGTCAGAGAGTCAGAGAGAGAAAGAAACAACTAAATTGAGACAGATTGAAAGAGAGTGTGACACAAAGAGAGATAGAGAGGGAGAAAGAGAGAAAGAGAAAAAGAAAGAAAGAGAAAAAACAGGGAGAGGACGAGAAAAAGAGGGAGAACGACAGAAAGAGATATGGAGAAAGATAGGGACATATACAGAGAAGGGAGAGTTTGTCATCAATGTATATTAACAAATTGCATTTAGTTTTGCCGAAACTAGCGAAAGTGTGTAGGATGGGTACGATGCACTGTGCAACCACACACTTCATCACAGTCTGACTCACATGGTCTTTGTTCTTCCAAACATACAGCAAGAATGATTTGATAGTTTCTGTTTTGCTTTAGTTGCCCACACACAATGGGAGTTGATGACCCCTCCATCCACACACAAGTGCACACACATACACCACAAATAATCCAAACAAGACAATGAACAGATAGGAATTCTTTTTTTTTTTTTTTTCAAGAATGAGATGAAGCGGAGGTAAAAAGAGAGAGTTCAGGGGAAAGAACAGTAGGAGAGAAGGAGAGAGAGAGGAGAAAAAGGGGAGAAAGAGAGGGGGGTGAGACGGAGGGTTTGATGTAAAAAGGGAAAGCGAGGGCGGCAGAGACAATAGTAACTCCATTAGGTAGAGCCTCAAGCCTCTGTTATATTGCATTTCCTACCAAGAGAACAGAAGATGGGTCACATGATGAACATGTACTCAGAGGGGATGACAGAGAGAAGAAAGAGAAAAAGGATGACAGACAAACAATGATGTACTTTTTTCCAACATTCATTGTCATGTCGTTTTCACATTCACAACTATCCAAAAAAATTAGTCAATACTTAGTCTGAAAATCTCAATCATGACAGTGATGATTAACTGGAGTGACTCACACAGTGCAAAGCAACATCATGGAGTTACATAATCTACATGGACAGAGAGCTGAAGTCTTGAGGAATGAATCATTCAAGAGGAATGAATCATTACTGTGACCTGCTCTAGTCAGTAAAGACTGGAGGTTGTCAGGCCACCAACACACACACACACACACACACACACACACACACACACATACACCTATTCTATGACGCAATGCAGAGATCCACAACTCATTCAGGGCGAGCAGTTCTAAATTGTGGACAGTTCCTCATTCCGAACAGGGGCAGAGATGGAAGAACATAAGATGGACTCCAGAGATAAACAACAGACAGGCAGAAATTTGATCAGCCGCAAATTTCTGCCCGGGGGGAGGTGTGTTTTGTGTGTGTTTCTGTGTGCGGGTGTGTGTGTGTTTACATGCATGTGTGTGTTTAAGTGTATGTGTGTGTGTATGTAATTGCCATGACCTTTAATCAGTCATTACTACTGTCTCTTTGCACAAGCCATACCCTTCCACAGGGATTAGACTATGTCACTGATCAATGGGTGTGTGTGTGTGTTGGTATGCTTGTGTGTTTGTGTGGGTGTGTGTGTGTGTTGGTATGCTTGTGTGTTTATGTGTGTGTGTGTGCGGGTACTTGCATTTCCAAGGACAATTTGACATTGGCAGACAGCCATGAAGATATGCTTGTTGACTCAAAGACCCAGGATCAATGTTCGTACAGTGTTAAACAACAGTTCATTTCATTCTTTCCACCAGAGAGAGGGAACACACCACAGTAATAGGACTCACATCAACCCTCTCTGTTGCTAGATCTGAATGAGAGGATATCAGGGAAGTAAGCTAAGGAGTCTGGACTGAGATGCAGTCAATTGAGACCTTTCTCCAGGTGAAGAGGGGACTTGAATACTTTATTGGAGAGACAAATGGAGCGAAGAAGAAGTGAAAGGAGAAGAGGGTAAAAAGCCAGTTCGGGTGATCAATGAACTGCCTAGTGAGGCATCCTCATCCTCTGTCTACTAAGCCTTCTTTGTCATTGATTGGGAAAAGTGTGGGGCAAAGAAGCACCCACCCACCCACCCACCCGCATGCATCACGCACACCCAAACACACACACGTAACTATGGTTTTCGTGGCAGTTCTCTTACCCCGCTGGAGGGAACTCTCCTGTAATGGTGACAATCACATTATCCAACATCCTGTGGGCTCTTAGGTGGTGGTGGTGGTGGGGGGGTCTGTGTTGAGGTGGAGGATGGTAGATGGATGGTGGACTGAGGAGGATCCGGCTCGATGCTCTAGAGACCAAAGCTCCAGCACAGTCAGCGTTCTTCTGAGCTTTCCATCAGAGCCCGTGTCCCCCTTGAGAGTGAGTCATCAAAAAGAAAAATGCTAGGAGGTTAAAAGAGTAATGGAGACCAGAGTGTACTTAGCTCACACAGATGAAGCCTAACCTGGTCCTCCTGGATCTGAGATTATGAGGACTGTAGTCCAATTTGGGGTATCAACACTACATCCAGTTGAATTAATTTATAACAAGGTTACCACGGTCTAGCTGACAGAGTAGAAGTATTACAATATGGCAGTGATTGAAAAGCCCCACATGATTATCTTTGGAAGATAAACAAGCTCTCTATGTCATCTACATCTCCAGTATACAGCCCCCTTTCATAGCATCCTTACCAGTCCAACTACAGTTTTTCACAATTGCTAAAACACTAAACCCCATTCTCTGAATCAAATCTTCAGTGAACTAAACCAATTTGTCAAATCAGACAGTGGCATAACTCTAAACACATTGTCATTCCCCCCTCATTGTGATGCACTTGTGCTGCAAAATGGTAAACACAGGCGGCAAACAGTAAACACAACTACAACACAGTTGTCATCTGTAAAACACAATGACTCAAAATTGTTCACACTTGTTTCTAATGTCAGCTTTCACCGTGGTGTCGGTATACGAGAATGTTTGCCTTCCACCATACAGCCCTTTTCTCAATGCAATTGAAGATTTTTTCTCTGCATGGCGGTGGAACGTCTATGACAGAAACCCATATAACAGGGTACATTTTCTACAGGCAATGGAATTGTCCTGTGGTGACATAGGTGTGGAGTGTTTTCAAGGCTGGATCCAGCACACCAGAGGGTTTTTACCCCGTTTATTCTTTGTTCTTTGTTGACAGTATTAAGTTGTGATGGTTACTGTAATATTTTCAAATCAAATCAAATTTACAGTATTTGTATAGCCCTTTCTATAGTTTTTCTCAATTGCTAGAACACAATTTCTGAAACCTTGCTTCATTTTCTGAAAACATGAACCACAAAACTTCATCTTCAAGCACTATTTACAAAACCTCTGACTCCTCTTGCAAAATGAAACATTCGCCTCAAAACAGTTTTACCTGTGTTCAAAATCAAACTTTCACCTCAAAACAGATTTACCTTTGCTCAAAATCAAACACTGCTCTCCAATCATAAACAAAGTGATTAAAATGAAATACACTATCAAGCAGTCAGTAAACAAAATGTACTTCTCTGGGAGAAGTTCATTTTCTATCTCAAAACTACATTTCTTATTTATCCGTCATTGTCTTTTGATGAACAAAAATATGTTCTATCATAGTAGCTCAAAATTGATCGGAAATGATTGTATTTATTTATTTTATCCCTATTTTTACAGTGCTGTACCCTGCATCTCACAAACTTGTCCTTTGTGTCTGTGATACTGTAATTCTTGTTCTTTGTTGATATGAACCTGCAACCAGTCAAAATCTATTGAGCAGTCAGTACTGTTACTGTAACAAATGGAAAACATAATGGTCAGGGTCATACAATTTGTTCATTGTACAGTATACAGCCTACAATACACTGTACTACAGAATATAATACTAAAAGGGACAAAAATCAAAGGAGTAAACGTGATCAATGTACTTCTTCTTGTCTTTGTGCAAGAGCACTTTGTCGACATCACAAGCAATATTTTCCCACCTTCAACAACCTGTTTGCTCTCTGAACTGGCTTATATTGGTTGTGTCACATCATTTGAAACAAGTGAAATCAATTTTGAGTGGTTGTGTTTAATCAATGACATGTTTTCTCTATTTGTATTTGTTGCCACTTGTGCTTACCAGTATGGATGACATTTGCATTAGAGCGCAGAGGGCTTCACATACGCCCATAGACCTGCCCCTCAGCCAACCTCAACCCTCAAGGAAGACAAGGAAAAACTCCCAGAAAAACTCACTAGAGGAGGAAAAAGTGAAGAAACTTTGGGAAGAGCAATTCAGTGAAGAATCCCCTCCTCCAGAGACGGTTGGCGAAAGAGAGGTGCAGAACACAGGCTAAACATAGTCATACACAAGGAAAGTGTCAATGGGTGTTGAAACACCAAAATCTAGTGTTTCAAAATCCCAAATCCATTTTCTTTATTGCTACAGTAAATGAATTTACTGTGTAAACATAAAAAAATTCTTCTTTACATGTAACGCCATGCCCTGTCTAATGATTGCTCCATAGTGTTTATATATTTATTGGTTGTGTTTATGATCTGAAAGCATAGTTTGATTTTGAGCACAGGTTAAATGGTTTAGGGGTGAGTGTTTGATTTTGCCAGAAAAGTCAAAGGTTTTGGAAATTGAGTTTGAATATTTGATTTTGTGTTTACAGTTTTGAGAAAATGGTTGACTGTTTCAAGAAATGTGTTTTAGCAATCATGAAAAACTGTAATTCCCTTAACGTTTGTGTGACAGAATTAAATTGGACAAAAAACTCATTTTCTTTCGCACAACAAGCTTTCGCAGTGCCTGTGTGTGTATGCGTGTGTGCGTGGGACTTCATCAGATTGGAGCAGATCTCATGTGGAACACTGCCTACTGTTTCTACCCAGATCGCTAAGCAAACCCTTAATTTGCATATGTAAATTGACATGGGAGGAATATTAATGACTCCAAATTGAATATGCAAAAAATCCCCAACAGCAACCAACACAGAGGAGAGGGCTTGAGAAGGATGTTGTTTAACAAGGACAAAATATTCCCTGCCTGTCTCCAGGTGATCTGTGATGTAACATGACATCTGTAACATCTGATGCAACAAGCTGATGTGCTTCTCTATCCAGCTCATCCCAATCCTGTCATGTCATATGAGAGAACTCCCCCATGGACTTGAGCTGGAATGGGAGGAGCAACAACCTTTAAATCATCCGTGTTGGCTTGCTGTGAGTGGGTGCATTCATGGTTGAGATTCATTGTGAGAGGGTCAATTGAGAGAGAGACTGAGAGTGAGAGTGAGACCGACCATTTTTATTGATCTATTTACTGCTATTTATTTTCTGCCTGATCGTAAAAATATAAATCAAATGTATTTATATTATTATTAGTCACTGTAAGAAAGAGAGAGGGCCAGAGACACAGACAGGTGGGAAAACAAACAGAAAGAAAGCCTCCTTGGCTCTCTCCTGAGCAAACACCAACCACCCGTGGCTCACATGTCACCCAAATGACAAACACCTACCATCAAATCGACCCTTGCCAAATTGCCAAAGAATCTACCATCAGCCGCTAGCATTTTGACACTAACCAAGCCCTAAACACACACACACGAATGCACACACACCAAAATGAATGTTTGATTGGTCCAGGTGTAGGGGTAAATGAGCCTCCAGCTGAACTCAACCAATCTGGAGGTTTCTGGTTCTATTTTAATGAGAGAGAAGATATCAGTGGCAGAGCCATGGACTGACGTGAGCGGGGTAACAACCTCAATTCTTGATAGGTTGCATGTGTGTTGTTGTGAAAGTGTGTGCGTGTGCGCTCGAGTTTGTGTGTGAGATTGTATCTGAGAAAGAGAAAGTGAGACAGAGAGAAAAAAAAAATTATTTGCGAAATGTGTGTTTGTGAGAGAGACAGCTAGAGTGATTGAAAGAGAGAAATGGGTGTGTTTGTGTGCAAGTACAGTATGAGTGTTTATCAAAGAGAGATAGAGAGCAAGAGAGAGAACAAATTGTGAGTATGTGACAGATAGGGAGGGAGAGATTGAGATTACTAGTGTGTGGGTGTTTGTGTGCGTGAGTATGTACGTGATGGATTGAGAGGGAGAAAGATCGAAAGTATAAAAGTATGTGTGTGTGTGTGTGAGAGAGCGTGTGGGCCTGCAGGGAGAGTCTGCAAGGTTTATATGAAGGCAGATGGAGCATTTTTCCTCATAACAGATCAGCAGCTGGAAAGGCCCAGAAAACAACCTCTGTACCCAGGGTGTGTGTGTGTGTGTGTGTGTGTGTGTGTGTGTGTGTGTGTGTGTGTGTGCGTGCATGCACACCAATTACTTACTTTTCCTTCCACAGATGTCTCAATTTAGTTTGTCTTGAAAGCCCCTCTGTAAAAGTTTGTAGGACTTAACAACATACTTTGTAACAATCAGACATATACAACCTTTCATAGACTGCTTGTAGGACAAAGAAGATATGAAACCTTTCCAAGAGGGTTCATCCTTTCAAAGAGCCGCAGGGTTTATCTCTGTCCTACAACAAGGTTGTCCGTGACAAGGGACATGATGACATTGACAGGGACAATGACAGCTGTCAATCCTATCAAATCCTGTCCATACATCTTCTGTTGAGAATTCTGAATAAGGACTGTCAGAATTGTGTGTGTGTGTGTGCTTCAGAGAGGTAATCATCTAAATGTGGTGGATGATTTGAGCAGAAAAGATAACTATTATGCCAAATTCACCAAACACACACACCACACACACAATTTGAGTGTGTGTGTGGTCCATGGCAGTAGCACTGCTGCTTAGTCAAGCAACAAGAGGGGGACTCTAGGGGGGACGGTCAGACCAGATGGGCTGCAGATGCTGACAGAGGGCCTGTTGAGTCTGGGTGTGTTAGTCTGTGTGTGTGTTAGTCTCTGTGTCTGTGTGTGTGTGTGTGTTAGTCCGTGTGTGTGTGTGTTAGTCTGTTTGTGTGTGTGTTAGTCTGTTTGTGTGTGTGTTAGTCTGTGTGTGTGTGCAGAATACATAGTGTGCAGAAGTTTAAGTGCTGAAGTAAAGCAGCAGACCATAGCTCTAAGCCCTACACACACACACACACACACACACACACACACACACACACACACCACCGGCCACTGCCATTTTGTCTCACAACCTAATGGGCTGGGCTGGCCAATAGCAGGACATGCTCTGTCACACCAGGGGAACGGCAATTTGACTGACTTCTGTGGCTGAGTTAGGCTCAACTGGGAACGCTTCACTCCTGACTGCATGGAAACATCCCATAATATCCTACAGGGTTAGCCTTTACAAAGCAACTGAACTGTGAGAAAACGACATTGGTACCCAGCCAAGCTATGGCTCAGGGTGAAGCAAAGTTAAAGCTGAAGCTGAAAGCAGGCTGGGATTGCATTAACTGACATGGCGTTTAGCAGTGTCAAGTATCGAAAATCCCACAACAGCTAACCTCTAACAGTCTTAATACAATTGAGTTAACTTGAGCCTTATTGAGATGACCCAGATGTCACAGGTGGGATTCAAACCTTGAACCTCCTACGTGGGAGTTGTATGGGCTCCAATGGACAGAACTGCATATCCCACAAGCTTCGCTGCTAACAACCTCTGTTAGACTGAGGCAGATCCATCCCCTTAGGGAAGCGACTTCAACACTATGTTTTGTTCCCACTCAGTTGATATACAGCATCATTAGAGGTCATTACATACACACAGACACACACACGCAAACTATGTTCAAGCGATGTTAACAGGTGCAAAAAGCAATAACGAAAACCCCTGAGGTAATTGTAGCTTCGGCACAGTGTAGTTGCTATGAGAGGGCAGGCATAAGAGCTTTGCCACTTTCTACCCACTGTGAGCAGTGCTAATCTAAATCCTTGGTTGGGCTATAATTCAACAATGACATTAATTAGCTATAAATGGCATCCTGTTTGCCTGAGCTGTCACTGTCTGTGTGTGTGTTTGTGTGTGCCCGTGTGTGTGTTTGCTTGAGAAAGATAGTGTGCGTGATAGTGTGTCAAGTGTATGTGAGTTGGAGCTGTGTGTTCAAATGTGTGTGTGTGTATGTGTGCAAGTTCTGTTTTATCATTTAATTCTACATTGCTGTAATTGAATTACTGATGCTTTGCTCTCATCCAGTTGCACAGCAGGCTGTGGCTGGGTCTTGTCCATGAGGGAATATGCCCGTGACACAACAGAGGAGAGGAAACGAGAGGAAAGGAGACAAGAGGGGAGGGGAGTGGATGGGCGAGGAGAGGAAAAGAAAGGAGAGGGGAGTGTGCAGGAGAGGAAAGTGCTGACACTGTCCACACACTCACGCATGCAGACATGTACGTCACAGCTCGCCCACCCTAACTCCTCGCTCGCAGCTTGGCCCGCTTTAACCGGTTCTGACCTGTCACACGCGGTGTCATGTTCTGTCTGGCGTGGGTTGCCTCGCGAGCGATCTCCGCACAGCCCCACCCTTCGGGCGGCGGCCCGCCTGTCTGCTCCCATTCTGTTATCCCCCGTCTCTCGCCACTCACAAGGCGGAGGTGCAGCGGGACAAACAACATTGTCCGCTGGAGGGGACACCGGGTGCTTTGGACTGTTTCTTCCTCCTTCGCTGCTTGTTTTCGTCTGCCTTTGTCTCAAGCCTTCTGCATGCATCCTCCCTTGTTATCTTAGTCCCTCTGGTTTTAACTGTTCCTGTCTTTTTTCACCCTCTTTCTCGCTCTTCTCAGATGTCCCGTGTCTCTCAATCCCTGCCTCTATCCCTCTGCCATCTCTGTGAGCTGGGCTTCACTATGTTTTTATATTCATATATACTACTGTTATTTCAGCTCCGGGGTGGGAGATTGGGGAACGTTGACAAGCTTGGTGTGCTTTTAAGCCCCTTTTAAGTCCGGACTGTCACCATGCAAAACGCTGCAGAGATAAACTTTGCCTTTGTGATGTCAGAAGGGGCTTCTGAGCGGCTTTAGGACACGTCTGAAGAGCAGTGAAACGCCATCTCTGATGCTCTCTGCCTCTGATGTAAATAATGAATAGTGTGTGTGTGTGTGTGTGTGCGTGCATAAAAGGGTCTTGAATTCAGCAATGAATATTCTTCATCGGACAAATAGTATGTTCCACTCTGGTCCATCCTTGTGAATACGCTTTTAACCTCTCTACTGCACAAATGTTTGGTTCTAAGTGGGTGTGTTTCTGTGTGTGTGTGTGAGTCACTGTATGCAGGATTGACTAACTTGATGGTACGCAAAATAACAATACCACAATGCCTAAACAATTACCATTTAAAGCAGTTTCTTTCTACATCCGACATGAGTTACTCTTTGGGACTCCACAATTAACTGAAGGGGCGTATGTGAAGTGGGCCCTCGAAGCACAATGGGAAAAGATGCTATATAATATTCATAGAACCTTGATGACACCTTGACAACCAGGCCACGCAGAATTAGCAGATAAAAAGAGAGGTTTCCGTAGTAACCCAGACAATCTATCGCAGCATCTCCAAGGCGATTAGATGTCTCTCTCTCTCTCTTCCCTATTCCTGTTTCAGCTGGGGCTCTGTGTGCTGTCTGTGCTGGAGAGAGAGACAGCTTTCAGGGCTCTGTCAGTGGAGTGGTATCGATCTGTGTGTGCACGTGTGATTAGTGTGCATGCCTGTTGCAGCTGTGAGCGAGAGTATGTGCACGGTGTGTGCGTTTTGTGCGTGTGGATGCTGCGTCTGAATGTGTGTGTGTGTGGAAGTGTGTATTTGATGTATGGCCAGAGAACAAGCTTTTAGGCGGTGCTGGAGGAATGCGGAGCCAGGGATGTGTGAGTGTGTGTCTGATTACAGTGAACTGATCCTTCCCCCCTACAGCAACAAGCACCCTGGCCTGGTACATTTACATTTAGTCATTTTTTTTTTTGTACAGTCTTGTACAGTCAGTACAGGTACAGTCTTGGTTGGTACAATCTACAATCAAACTAAGCGGTAATTGGTTCTTAATGCGGGAGGGAAGTGCAATGGAAAAGAACACAGATGGAACCTGGAACGCAACCATGCAAGCACCACAGCTTGGTATGCAGTTTTTGTCGTTGGACAATCTGAAACATGTGACTGGTTAATCGTGAGTGCGTGATGTTTGACTTTGGCTCTTTTTCAACTCAGGCTGAGGTTACAGTTTATTGAGTTCTGTATTTTTTTTCAAATGGTTGCCAAGGACCTTTCTGTCGTAGAGACAAAATCCTCCCATAGAGAATAAACTAGAGAAGGGTAAAGCCAGCAGAATGATCGCTTACTCTGACATAACTCTACTTTTATACACTTCTCAATCTACAGTTTGCTGGTACAAATCCATTCCCCAGCCACTAAACCTTCCTTGTTGCCATCAAATAACAGCAGTGTATCAGCCTGAATTGGAATTGAAACTGCCAGTTAGAGAGTTCCATCAACTGTAACTGACTCAGACCAATTCCTCCCCGGGTTCCATGGCTCGCTGTACATCTACGGTAGGAAAGTCATTTATTCCGCCGTTCTCTTCGACTGTTAATCCGTTCCACCGGCCAATCAGTGACCTTTTCCCTGGGCCGGCTCCTCGCCTAGACGGGTCGTTTTTCTCGCTTCAGCCGCGGGGGTGGGGGTGACACAGATCGAGCCACTCCTCCCCCGCCTTGTGTGAAGGAGGGAGGGTCTGGGGGGACGGGGTGGTGTCCCAGACACTGTTCCACCCACCCCTGCCCCCGCTCCAGGCTCAAACTGGTCCTGTTGTCAGGGGGGGGTTCTGGCAGAGCGGTGTCCGGCAGTCACGCAGAAGGACCAGCAGGTCACACAGCACGCCCTGCACTTGACGACGTCTGCTTGACACGTTTGATGTGTCGGCCTGCAATGACGTTTAACACTAACCAGACTAGTCCCACCCATGGATGGAGAATGTTCTATCCTATTCTATTGCATTCTGTTCTACTTATGCCTGTGTGTAACCATATCACCTACTCAATGTGTCAGCGAGAACACTGAGGTTTGAAATGTTTTCACACTATTAGACAATGAGACAAAATGCTGTTTTATTTGCTTGTGTAAGAATTGTTGTTGCCTTCAACCTTGAGATAAACACTTGGTACACATAACCGTCCAGCAATCTTGCTGGTGTATACACAGCTCTTGGCTGAAAATGACAATTGCTGCTGCCACAAAGTTGTCCTTAACAAAAAATAAAAAACATAGCAAAAGAAGAGGATATCAGCGCCCGGAGCAATCTGCAAGGCGGAAGAGGGAGCCACCGGAGATAATCGAGACATGGCCCATTACCTCAACCTGCCTTCCAATCGAATTCTGCACCCTCAAAAGTGTGTTCACATCCTTCCCTGGATCTCTCCTGGTGGGCTCCCCGAGGGGCCTCGATAGCAGGGTCAACAGAGCTGTTAAACAGGCTAACTGTGACAGGTGCTCTGGGGACAAACATATGAGTTGTCTACACACACACAGAGACAGAGAGACAGAGACAAAGAGAGAGACAGAGAGTGAGAGAAAGAGAGAGACAGAGAGAGAGACAGAGAGAGATTTCAAATTCCTCTGGGTGGTCGGTCATTCCCTTCCCATGAGTCAGGCCAAGTTGTCACAGATGGTGACCAATTATGAGCCAGGATGGAGGAGTGTGATAGACAGAGGTGCAATCAGCAGGAGGAGGAATAGGGGATGAAGGTTTAGAGCTGTAAATTAGACACCATACAAGGCTAGATGATAAACACGTGTGCATACATGCACCTGCAACAAACACACACTTGCATTCCATTAACAAAGCTATGATATGTTTCCAAAACTGCAACAACAAAAAAAAGCATCATTCTGATCGATGACCCTACACTTTAATTAATCAAATCGACCAACACGAAACTAAACAATTCAGTGTATATACAGTAGGCCTATGTAGGCCTATAGTGTGTATTCTTTATATAAAAAGCACCAGACCAGATTCTAAACAATACAGGTCTGGTCGTGATCCAAAGGGGATTGAGAAAAAAGAGAATGTTCCTGTTTTTGGCATTCTTGTTGTGGACTGAGCTTCCCCAGTGATCTGTCACTGTCTCTAACTGGTCTCTATAGAACGTTTTTTTCTGTAAAGTTCATACACACACAGGCACACACATTGCTGATAGGACAAGAAACCAGAAACAGAGTATAGGAGAAATACATTCGGTCATCCACAACTCTTGACAGCAGTAATTGCTCAGGGAATTATTGACCCCGTTTAACATAAGGCAATGTACGCTACTGTTGTACGCAAATTCAGAAGATTTTTTTAAGGACTCCACCGAGGACTCCACAGGCAGTCCCCAGTAGAAAACCAGCTGTTACCACAGAGCACCTTAGCACGATTTCCTCACTGACTAAACTGCAGTTGGTTCACTCGGATGGTGTGAATCAGCCATCAGGCTACAGGGACATAGTTTTATCCTCAACTCAAAGTTTGATACACTGCCTACTTCTTGTGCACAGTGTAGGCCTAACCACGTCCCCCTTTCAAGTCATTACTGAAGCAGCAATGGGGAAAAACATTTGCTAGCCTAAAGAAGAAAGGCCTTGGTAATGACGAACATCGTTTACTAGAGCTTCAATTAAGCGGACAAAGTCACTGCCCGGGGCTCCGAACAGAACATGACCATAATAATAAGCCGCGTCGGACCGTTAAAATCAGCTTAAGAAAGGCACGCGCATCCCGAGGCCGCAACACCAGCTCATTTGGCGGGCCTGCTACATGCACCTCATCCGTTTGCTGTGATGCGACGGGCACCGAGGACTGAAATACTAACTGCACGTTGTTATCTGTCCACTAACGGACTGCACGCAAAGCCGTACACCTAACGGTCCTCATAGACCGGCTTTGTGTCTCTGTTCGATTGTACTAAAGTTTAATCGATGGTGATCACAATGCAAGACAGCACGATGATAAACGAGAATACTTAGCTTCGAGAAACACGGTCAATAAAAGACCAGTCCAACAACTTAATACCAGGTGGTACGCCTTGAGATGAAAACACGGTACGCAGTGGTGCAATCCTACCTAGTGGCTACTTCTTCAAATCGTCTCACACTGCAAAAAGTCTAATCCATTCAGCTTTTTTTTAAATGAAAGAGGCCTTCCTTTTGGCGACACTACAAAAGCGTGCGTCAAGATAAAGATGTATAGGCTACATATCACAACGATGGGCCTCTTACTATATGAAATAACCATATTTGTGATTGTTATACTGTCGTGAGCCGGTCATCCTCGCTACAAGCTCACCTGTCACAAAAGCGAGGAGAGGAAGGCTATTCAGATAGTATCGTCGGCAAGGTCAGATGCATCCTCATGTTATGAATAATTCAATAATGAACAAATGGCGAGTAAAGTGATGCCAGGGTCTGGGAAATTGTAAGAAGACTAGATAAACAAATTTAATCAATAGCCTATGCTTTACTACGAGTCTTATCTAATTTACTGGCCTGTCGCTAGGTTTAAGTATAAACTAAGACGTGAAATGTATTCTCTGGCCTCCCCCTATGGGTGTAGCTGTTACAATAGTGACCTCCAGCGAGCAGACCGAGCCCATTAACGCAAGTACGGCCATGCGTAAGCAGGCTCAGGATTCTGTTTGGGAATGAACAGCGGGGCATAAGTCTTTCATTCATTCAGTCTATTCATTTTCATAGCGAACATAGGCCTAGTTGTATTGTGCGTTTTTAGGGTGATGGTGGTTGTCAAGTAGCTAACATTTCTGTGTTGACAATTCTAGTTAAGAATTACTTTCCATCTACGCTATCCCAACTTTACAAGACGCGCAATGCATGGCGCACGACAGAAAATGTAACGAATGATGCACCTTATGATTCCAATCAATCGACACTGATATCTCTGTTTACATAATTCTTAAATTAAAACGGTTTATTGATAAGAGGGCTATTAAAACATTGAATCAATTACCACGGTCAATACAGTAGGCTACTCCGCCAGTAATTGTATTGCCTGCACGCGCTCCTCCGTCCGCCCTCTCTCCTTTCCGCTTCTCTCATCTCTTCTCATTCTCCTCCCTTCTCTGGGGCGGAGCGGGTCCCTGTGAGTTTCAATGTGAATAGCACGTGGATGTTACAAACCTCTTGAGCTGGGTACTTGGTGGAACAGCGGGGGAGCGCTAGGAGGACGGATGCAGGCGCAGTGTAGATGGAGTAGGGCATATACAGTATCCTACGCAGAGGATTCATGGATTTATGGAAATTCTTTAATGAACTGTTAGGTTCTCACTCGGGACGATGCATATCTATTGAAACGAATATTATTTTGTCCTTCTCTGGGTTAATCGACGGAACATGCAAACACTGAAGATGACTGACAGGTGAGGGGACAATAAAAACATCCTATTTAAAGAAAAAAAATTAAGAGATGTGATTTGAAATAGTCAGCGCGCGAGTTTAAACTCGCGAAATAGAAAGGCTATACTTTATTATTATTTTTTTTACAAATTCCCATTGATAAATCAAAAATGGATTTTTTGAATACCTCCATTTGGGCGGACGAGGAGGCTGAGATATATCCTAATTCCACCACGGGCAGTCAGTACTCGCTGGTTTCAATCGCGGGACTCGCTGGACTTATCAGCTTTCTTATCCTGTTTACCATTGTGGGGAACGTATTGGTTGTTATAGCTGTGTTAACCAGTCGAGCTCTAAAACCGCCCCAGAACCTTTTCCTAGTGTCTCTAGCTAGCGCCGATATTCTCGTGGCCACCCTTGTCATGCCCTTTTCCCTAGCAAACGAACTCATGGGTTTCTGGTTTTTCGGCAAAGTTTGGTGCGACATCTACTTGGCTCTAGACGTTCTGTTCTGCACGTCCTCCATCGTCCACCTGTGCGCGATCAGTTTGGATAGGTACTGGTCTGTGACGCAAGCTGTCGAGTACAACCTGAAGAGGACTCCAAAACGCGTTAAAGGGATGATCGTGGTGGTATGGCTGATATCTGCAGTCATATCTTTCCCCCCATTGATATCCATGGACAGGAACAACAGTGACATCAGCCCTCAGTGTGAGCTCAACGACGAGACCTGGTACATCCTGTACTCCAGCCTCGGGTCCTTCTTCGCGCCCTGTGTCATCATGATCCTGGTCTACATCCGGATCTACCAGGTGGCAAAGACCAGAACCAGGACCATGTCAGAGAAGAAGAGGGAGGTGGACGGAGCCGGCCCGGTGGGGAACGGGCTTGAGCGGGCCGAGGGAGGGGGCGGCGGCTCTGTGAAGGTTAGCGGCGGCGACGGAGAGAATGGCCACTGCCACCCTACGGTGCCCTCATTACCCAACGAGTCCAGCAGGACGCCGGTGACGGACCACGAGGACGACGGCGACTTTGACGAGAGCAGCTCGTCGGACGAGAAGAACACCAAGAAGCACCCCGCCCACGGCCACGCTCGTCATCACCACGACGACAAGAAAGACAGAAAGTCCAGCCGGAAGTCCAGCTCCGCCTCCAAGCACTCCAGCAGGAAGTCTCGGGCCAGCTCCAAGTCCATCGAGCTCTTCTCATCGCGGAGGAAACGCCGGAGCACCGTCTCGCGGAAGAAGATCTCGGCGGCGAGGGAGAAGCGCTTCACGTTCGTCCTGGCGGTGGTCATGGGCGTGTTCGTGCTGTGCTGGTTCCCGTTCTTCTTCTCCTACAGCCTGTACGGAATCTGCCGGGCGCCATGCGAGATCCCGGAGACGCTCTTCAAGTTCTTCTTCTGGATTGGCTACTGCAACAGCTCTCTCAATCCTGTCATCTACACCATCTTCAACCAGGACTTCCGACGGGCCTTCCAGAAGATTCTGTGCAAGACTTGGAAGAGAAACTTCTGAGATGTCTCTCTGTCTTCTCTTTCTTCATTTCCTTTTTCTAAATCTCTCTTTCACCCTCCCCTCTTCCTCACCACCTTTTCTCTCTGGTCTTTTCTCTGGTATGGGCTGGTGTGAGAGGTTTGAAGTCGCAATGCCAAGGGTTTCTATAGTTACCATAGCGGTGACATCACCCTTTCTCCACCGTCAACCCGTCTACAATGGTGGGTGGCCTTATAAAGATGACATTGTCCTGGGATCATTTATACAACGTCTTTAGACAGACTAATACAGACACAAAAGATATGTGCTCTGCGCCATTGACTGCAAAGGACAGGAGGGTACTTCACTGACAGCACAACCCCTCTATTTGACTGATAACAGTGTTCTGGCCTTGACAATCTCTGAACGATGCTTCAACGATGACCTTAGATAACAGTATTGATTTAGGTTTATCAGGGGATTTTTCTCCTAGTTTTTTTTTTTTACGTCACCACTGTGATGACCAATGGGACAAAGGGGCTCCTGCTTGCTGATCTGACAGAAGTAAAACACAGTGTTTCCATGGTGAACAAATGGAACATATGAATCAAATCACCTTTCTGCTAATGAATGATCAGGGGTTGAAAATGGCAGCAGAACGAAAGAGGATCATGTTTGTTGAAGCCTCGAGCGCCTCTGTATAGCTAGAGACGTTTTTATGATGACTTTGCACATGTGGCTTTTGCACTGGGTGTGCTGAGAGGGTGGCCATACACCATGTTCCCTCCCAAAGACAAGTACTGACACTGATTCTCCTTCCCCTGCTCTGAAAGACCAAATTGGGGTAGGAAGCTCTCTATGCCGGCGCACAGATGGGGATGCTAGAGGCTTTCAGCGTGTGTGCGTGCCTATGTAACGGAGAGAACGAGAGATTTTTTCCAGCTTTTATGAGTGCGTGCATGTGTATGTGGAACGTGCATGTGCATTTAGATAGATGTCGTGTGTGTGTGTGCGTGCATGTGTCTGTATTAGTGCGAGTGTCTTGTCCTCCACCAGCTGTCAGTCGAATGTGTGTGTGTGTGTAGGTGTGTGTGTGTGTGTGTGTGTGAGATAGCCTGCTGTGTCTGAGAACTGCCTCTCTCTGGGGAAGGGTTCTGTATCAGACGCAGTCCGAACTACTTCCACTCTCTATGGCAGCATCTCAATTTGTCCATTTCCATCAAACACTCTCTGTAACTCTCTTCTCTATCCCTCCGCCCATTTTCACTCACCCCTCCTCCCCTCTCAATCTCTCACACCACCCTTCTCTCTCACCCCCCCCACCACACACACACACAGAGTAAAAACATATGCTTTATACAAATATATATATATACTTATTGATATTTCTTTATTTTTCAAGAAATGCTCTGTGATTGTGCTTGTTGCCCATGTCCATAGGTTCAGCACAGTCCTATAGCGTGAGCCTCTGTAATCATGCTTGTTGGTATGACGACGAGTCTTTGTTTTGTATTCAGAACTGGTTTGTCTTAACAGAGTCGGTCTCTTTTATAACTAAACACTTGATAATACTCCACAAACAACACAACAAGCACTGTCTTACTTTACAACGTTCACATCAAGCACATTCTCAATGATCCAATAAAGAAATGACCCAGAGACCCAGAGCATCCTTGATTGATTGCTTCCGACTGATTCTTAAATATTAGTACTTGTTTACTTTGTTTGTTGTGGTGCTGCTGACCCGTGAGGTTATATTAAGCCATGGACATCGTGATTCAGAATGTTTATCTTCGAAATATCTGTGAGTCATTGAGCCCCCGAGACTTAAAATGTCCATTTGATCAGAATCTGTGCTTCTGACTGGATTTGTGGTCCCCAAATGTGAAACCCTAAAAAAAAGTAAAAGTAAACAAACCTTAGGTGTTGATGACAGACAGCAGCCATGAGAGACTTCCCCAGTGTGTACTCTAAAGCCCGCAGTGACTGCAAAACCTAATCCTAATTAATCTAGCAAAGACTCACCCACCGTCTTTTAGCAGACAGTGCAATTTTACAAACATGTATATAATACATTTATCAGAACATCTACAGAACCTGATGCAAATTAGATTACATTTTGCGCAGTGTCCATATTTAGCTGTAAGGACTAGGAACGTATTATAGGACCGTATTATAGTTTGTTATGTTTGTTCCTGACAAAGACGCCTTGCATAAAAAACAAAGCACCAACTCCAGGTCAGAATTCAGTGAAAGTTGAATGTGGTCTGATGTTGACTCTAATACTCTACTCTCGCTGTCTCCATCATGACACATTTCAACAGGGATCGGAAGAATCGTAGAAAGTCTGTTGAAGCTTGTACGAGGACGTACAAGCTTCCTCGTACGCATCACCACTAAAGTCAGATAAAATGTATCTTCCTGCAATGACTGTTTAACTCGCCAGCCAGGCTTCTCTGGCCTTTCACAGAGCGGATGAAACGAAACCCCTTGAACTCTCTCTGACTCTGTCACTTCCTGGCCCCCACCAGAGAGACGCAGAGAAGGAGAGAAAGACAGCAAGGAAAAGAGAGAACAAAGAGACAGAGTAAAAGGAGTGAGAGTGTGAGAGGGAGGGAGAGAGGGAGAGAGAGAGAGAGAGAGAGAGAGAGAGCGAGAGAGAGAGAGAGAGAGAGAGAGAGAGAGCAAGAGAGAGAGCGAGAGAGCGAGAGAGAGAGAGAGAGAGAGAGAGAGAGAGAGAGAGAGAGAGAGAGAGAGAGAGAGAGAGAGAGAGAGAGAGAGAGAGAGAGAGAGAGAGAGAGAGAGAGAGAGAGAGAACAAGACCGACAGGCAGAGAGACAGGGACAGACTTACACTAAAAGAAGAGAGGGAAAACCTGACAGAGGAGACAGAGAGATGGCCTTTAAGGGGGATTCCTTGAACTGGAAAGGTGAGAAGTAACACACTGGGTAATGCTGGAAGTGGAAACAAATCTGTCCTACAGCTTACAATCCTGTTTTGACCTTTGAATTACCTTAACATTTCTACTTGGCTGGCTGGGCAGACATTACTGCAGTGAGCTGTAGAAGAAAGGGATGCCGAGGGGAGCAGAGGGTGGTTCTAAAGATGATGGAGAGAAAAAAGGAGGCAAGAGAGAGGGAAAAGAGATGCTCGGCTGAGGGATTATCTTATAAGAAGGGACGAGAGGTGCTGGGTTTTACGTCACCAGCCGAATACTCCTCAAGCTCCACGCTTCAAGACCCCCCGCCACGAAGAACCAAACACGATGCTAGCGATGATCAGCTCAACTCTCCGTGACCCCTTTCCCTCCCTCCTTCTCCTCCTCTCTGCATGGTGTGCCGGAACCAATTAGAGTGGAGAAGGATGAGCAGGCGATTTGGCCAGGAATTTTGGGGTAGGAAAACTCTTAAGCACGCGGGTGTTTGTGGAGAGTAAATACCTTTAAGAGATTTGCTGTCTTGGAGATGTGAGTGACAGTTTCCTGACCGTGAATTGGCCATGTTGTTCCATCTATCAAGGCTGGTGAAAATATTTCCAGATGGATTTTTGAGATGTTTTTTTTCTGAATTTGGCTTATTGGAAATGAGTGCACTTTAGAGGGAGTCATTGTGATTGCAAGAGCCCCCGTGTCACGATATCTTAGAGAGGGATTTAATTATTCCTTGTCAAGACTAAACTTTGTGAGGTTTACAAAATGAAAAAAAAAAAAAGACTACTTTCCCCTCTCCTGCCTTTTCCATCCTTTCCTCCTCCCTCCAACTCTGTCCTCCATCCCACCTTCACAAGCCTCGTTTTCCTCTCCCCTTCCCTTGCCTCTCGTTCTGAGTTTATCCACCCAGGACTTTAACAAGATTACAGGGATATGGCTCTGGCAAAAGAGAAGAGGGGGACACACATATCGAAAGAGAGAGGGAGAATTAAAGCGACAAACACACAGACTGAGTTTAAAAGGATAGACCCTCTAGAAATACAACTCTCCTCTCTTAGTCCCCTGCCACTCTTGTCCAATTCCCTGAATGACTGTAAAACACCTACCTGTGTGGGGAGATTACCTGAATTGCTCACAGCACAACCTCGCATCAGCACAAAATGTTGTTGCTTGCTGTGTCCCTCATAGCAAGCCGCAAAGAAACATTGCTGCCTCCTATTCCCCACCTACTCCCAATATCAACACATTTCATTGCACATCCAATGTGTAATGACAATATAGGCATTCATTCATTCATATAAAGCCAATCACACCACAAGGTAATTAGGTGGAATAACAACATGATGACAGGAATCCTGGCTGTTTCCAAGTTAACATTCTCATTCCTGGTGCTCGGGACCCACTGCACTGCATGTTTTAGATGTTTCCAGGCTTCGATGAGCTGGATAACTACCCATTCATATAAACCAGGTGTGATGGAAGAGGGAAACATCCAAAACATGCAGGGAAGGGGGTCCCGAGCACCAGGATTGAGAGACTGAACTAGATGAATGGATATATGTAGCTTTGAAAGGGCCAGGTGTCTAGCACTCACACAGCAACCATGCTAGATCCTTTCTCTGTTGTATTAGATTCTGCCCTTGTGCTCCCCTCTCCCCACCCCCTATCCTTTGCTCTCTTTCTTCTTTCTCTCTGACAGCACCCATCCATTTTAAGAAGCTGCTCCTGCCCTGTGCCTTGAGATAGAGTCTCTGCCGTCCTCGTTGTGTGTAAGTGGTGTGTGTGTGTGTATGTGTGTGTGTGTGTAAGTGGTATGTGTGTGTGTGTGTGTCTCAGGGGAGTGGGATTTGCAAGCACCGTTCTAATGTGGTTTACCTCTGAGCTACTGGGATATGTCAAAGAGAAAGAGAGAGAGAAAGAGAGAGAATGAATTAAATAAGACATAAAGAAAGGGAGAGTTTTTCCAAACCATGGTCTATTGGGCCTACAACTATGCCCTGGAGAGGTTTAGGTCAGGCCCTGCTGGGCTTGTACGGGACTGCATCTCACAGTCATGTACAGACCCGGGTTTCCTTGAGACATTTATGATATAAATTAAATCCATGTTGTTGTTGTGTTTATAGTGAATAAAGAAACAGCCTAACCCCTGCCATGCACTTTAAGTTTCAAGGATCTCAGAGGACTAACTCTTAGAGTTGGATACGGCTCTCCCTCGTGTTGAAGCCGACGAAGGGAGGGCCTCTTGTATTTACAAGATCTTTAACCCCCGCATCAGTGGAACGCAATGAGGCATTGTGTCGTACAGTACCCTCATTATACTGTGGTCAAGGATTCAACAGGATCACCTCCTTGTGAGAGCGAGTGCAGTAGGCGAGGAGAAAGGGACACATGCACGCACGCACGCACACACACACACCCACACACACATCACCAAGGTTTTGGCAGGCTAAAATATGGTGTATGCAAATGATTAGCATATAAAGCAGGAATATCATGAATAGATATCCATTTTTCACCTACTCTCTTGATACCAGTCTACTTCAGTGTTTCCAATGTTACATTGTGACAAGGGATTGAAAACATATACAAGAAGAGGCGAACAGCCAGGTTGTGTGTGTGTGTGTGTTTTGGAGGGGGTGGGGCAATGGAATGCAATTAAGACATCAAACCGGAATGTTTTACTGGAAATACGATGATTGAATACATGTTATGGTCAGCGATTTTCCTATTAGTGTCAGCTATCTGCTAATCTGTAAACACCATGCACCTCAAAATAACCTGTAGGCTATAGACTGAAGGCAAACATAGAATAAGCATAATGTGGCTATTTTTCATTTTCAAGTTGTCTTTTAGGTGACTGACAGAATGAATAGGTATCTCAAGAGGAAACCTAATGCAAGCCACACATGCACACACACACACACATGTTTATATACACAGGCACCCATGTCCACTAGCCTAAACACTCTACTCAGCAGCTGGACGATAGGAACTGGACAATGACCACTTCAGAACAAACCAATCTTCACGGCCAGAGCCATATGTCATTTCATGTACACCCTGAATCAAGGTTAAAGTGACTATTTCCGCCACCCTCACACCTCTCCGGTGATGGCCTAGAGTGACTGATTTGTTTGGTCGTCAAGATACCAGTCGCCACAGGGATCAATTGCCTACAGACTTTTGCCAAATGGTCCTTCTGGGTCTCTCCGGTATTGATCTACAGATTGATCTACCCCCTCCCCCCCCTCCCCCCCCCGAGGTCTGAGGTCAGCACCCATCTTGTCTGGAGAGCTGGTTGGGTCAGCAGGTCGTTACATTAGAGGAGAGTTATGTCCATGCAGTGTCCTGTGTGTTATTACTGTGATTACCTTTCAATGATCTGTGGGTCAGTGTGCGTGGCTGTCACTGCATCGGTGTATCACTGCAACACCTCCATAACATTCGGTAAAGTTTTTTTTTTCTTCTCTTGTTTCCATCTCAAACATGGGCTGGCTGTGTGAGACTGATAGATAGCAGGCAAAGACAACTGACAGCTCCGTGCCACTCCACACACACACACACACACACACACACACACACCAGCCTAACAGCGACACAAGTCCAGTCAGATATCCCATGTATCCAGAGGAAACTAAAGGGGCCATTTTGTGTCCTAAGGGTCATGTTGTATGAAGGGATGAAGAAAAGACAGGGGATGGACAGACTGTGGGGTTCCATTTTCTCATCAGTATCAGTGGCGGAGGATGGCTAACACATTAAGCACCCACATGGCCCAGACAGGCATCCTGGTGTTTGCCTTTGGGATGAGTATGGTACTATTGCTGGCGAGGGCTGGGTTTGAACCCATAAACCGATCAAATAAGCTTCCGTGACCCGAGGGCGGCAACACCGGGGCCCCTCAACACGACGCTCCCCGTGTGCCCCCACAACAGGTTCAAATGATGTCAGGAAAAAGGGATTGGGGAAAAAATAAATCTGTTTCTCTGACACACACACAGAAAAACTATTAACGATTTTTTGGAAAGCATTTTCCTGCATTAACCTATTGTCTCTCCCCCCCTTCCAAGCACCCCCTCCACCACACACACACAAACCCTCCACCGCAATGTGAAAATGATTTCTGGCCGCTTCAGACATAAAAGGGAAATGAAAGACCAGTCGGTGGATTGGTCTTGTGGTATAAGTGATGGACAAGGGCAGATGATGGACTCTCTTTTAGGTGCAGCCATCTCCGACTCCATAGCCTGATCGTAAATAAACGAGTGTTTCTACTCTCTGTCCATCCCTTCCCATGTGCTCTGAAAGCAGGGCTTGGTTCAGTGATCTTCACAGGCAGGGCCTCTCTTTCCTTAGCTCTCCCTTGATGAGACGTTAAAACCAAGGTCACCGTCAAGTTTGGGCCTTTTAGTGCTACACATAAAAATATGACTCCCCCCCACTCTCCCCTCTTCACTCATCCTCACTCCTCCTCTCTCCTCCTCCTCTCCTCCTCCTTTCCTCCTCCTCCCCCTCTCCTCCACTCTCCTCCTCCCCCTCTCCTCCACTCTCCTCCTCCCCCTCTCCTCCTCCACTCTCCTCCTCCCCCTCTCCTCCTCCACTCTCCTCCTCCCCCTCTCCTCCTCCCCCTCTCCTCCTCCACTCTCCTCCTCCCCCTCTCCTCCTCCACTCCTCCTCCACTCTCCTCCTCCCCCTCTCCTCCTCCTCTCTTTCCATTCTGTCTCCGTCGTCTTCGTCCTGTCAATGTCACTCAGAAAACATCGTTAGCGGTCCTGCTACCCTGAGACGTCCTCATTCCTCTCCTCCATTGTGTCAGCACAACTGATGCAGCTCTGAGATCGATAGTTTATCTTTATGGGGCCCATCCAGCGTGTACGTCCCATATCCCCTGGTCCACCGAGATTGGCTCGTGGAAGGCTGGGCCAGGTGGAGTGCTTGGATCGCTTCATACCTGTTGAGCCTGTGTTCAGGGCCAAGCCTGTGTTCAGGGCCAAGCCTGTGTTCAGGGCCAAGCCTGTGTTCAGGGCCAAGCCTGTGTTCAGGGCCAAGTCTGTGTTCCGGAGGTTTACATGAAACCATTGCATGCACGGCCGTCGTGCAACATTCTGGATTCACTGGGAGGAATGTAGTCTCCTTGATTATGTTCTGTTCCACTGTGTTGTATTCTATGCACTTCCATTCTTCACTTCATTATGAAATTTGACGGACTGAACATTCTTCGAAAGTTCATCAATTGCAAATATCAGTTGCATCATGACAAAATGGCGTCAACCTTGTTAAGTGTGTAGATAGGAATTAGCCAGTGTTTACAAGCAGATGCATTCTGGTTGAAGTACGATAACGGAAAGACAGCACAGTCATTGCCCTTGACTATTTTCAAATGTATTCATAAAAGGGTAATGTAAGACCCAATCCGGATTCAATCAGAGAAGTGTATGTGTGTGTGTGAGAGAGAGACAGAGAGTGTGAGTGTGTGTGTGTGAGAGAGAGACAGAGAGTGTGAGTGTGTGTGTGAGAGAGAGACAGAGAGTGTGAGTGTGTGTGTGAGAGAGAGACAGAGAGTGTGAGTGTGTGTGTGAGAGAGAGACAGAGAGTGTGAGTGTGTGTGTGAGAGAGAGACAGAGAGTGTGAGTGTGTGTGTGTGAGAGAAACAGAGAGTGTGAGTGTGTGTGTGAGAGAGAGACAGAGAGTGTGAGTGTTAGTGTGAGAGAGAGACAGAGAGTGTGAGTGTGTGTGTGAGAGAGTGACAGAGAGTGTGAGTGTGTGTGTGTGAGAGAGACAGAGAGTGTGAGTGTGTGTGTGAGAGAGAGACAGAGAGTGTGAGTGTGTGTGTGTGAGAGAGACAGAGAGTGTGAGTGTGTGTGTGTGAGAGACAGAGAGTGTGAGTGTGTGTGTGAGAGAGAGACAGAGAGTGTGAGTGTGTGTGTGAGAGAGAGACAGAGAGTGTGAGTGTGTGTGTGTGAGAGAGACAGAGAGTGTGAGTGTGTGTGTGTGAGAGAGACAGAGAGTGTGAGTGTGTGTGTGAGAGAGAGACAGAGAGTGTGAGTGTGTGTGTGTGTGTGTGTGTGAGAGAGAGAGACAGAGAGTGTGAGTGTGTGTGTGAGAGAGAGACAGAGAGTGTGAGTGTGTGTGTGTGAGAGAGACAGAGAGTGTGAGTGTGTGTGTGAGAGAGAGACAGAGAGTGTGAGTGTGTGTGTGAGAGAGAGACAGAGAGTGTGAGTGTGTGTGTGAGAGAGAGACAGAGAGTGTGAGTGTGTGTGTGAGAGAGAGACAGAGAGTGTGAGTGTGTGTGTGAGAGAGAGACAGAGAGTGTGAGTGTGAGAGAGAGACAGAGAGTGTGAGTGTGTGTGTGAGAGAGAGACAGAGAGTGTGAGTGTGTGTGTGAGAGAGAGACAGAGAGTGTGAGTGTGTGTGTGAGAGAGAGACAGAGAGTGTGAGTGTGTGTGTGAGAGAGAGACAGAGAGTGTGAGTGTGTGTGTGAGAGAGAGACAGAGAGTGTGAGTGTGTGTGTGAGAGAGAGACAGAGAGTGTGAGTGTGTGTGTGTGAGAGAGACAGAGAGTGTGAGTGTGTGTGTGAGAGAGACAGAGAGTGTGAGTATGTGTGTGAGAGAGAGACAGAGAGTGTGAGTGTGTGTGTGTGAGAGAGACAGAGAGTGTGAGTGTGTGTGTGTGAGAGAGACAGAGAGTGTGAGTGTGTGTGTGAGAGAGAGACAGAGAGTGTGAGTGTGTGTGTGTGTGTGAGAGAGAGAGACAGAGAGTGTGAGTGTGTGTGTGAGAGAGAGACAGAGAGTGTGAGTGTGTGTGTGTGAGAGAGACAGAGAGTGTGAGTGTGTGTGTGAGAGAGAGACAGAGAGTGTGAGTGTGTGTGTGAGAGAGAGACAGAGTGTGAGTGTGTGTGTGAGAGAGAGACAGAGAGTGTGAGTGTGTGTGTGAGAGAGAGACAGAGAGTGTGAGTGTGTGTGTGAGAGAGAGACAGAGAGTGTGAGTGTGAGTGTGAGAGAGAGACAGAGAGTGTGAGTGTGTGTGTGAGAGAGAGACAGAGAGTGTGAGTGTGTGTGTGAGAGAGAGACAGAGAGTGTGAGTGTGTGTGTGAGAGAGAGACAGAGAGTGTGAGTGTGTGTGTGAGAGAGAGACAGAGAGTGTGAGTGTGTGTGTGAGAGAGAGACAGAGAGTGTGAGTGTGTGTGTGAGAGAGAGACAGAGAGTGTGAGTGTGTGTGTGAGAGAGAGACAGAGAGTGTGAGTGTGTGTGTGAGAGAGAGACAGAGAGTGTGAGTGTGTGTGTGTGAGAGAGAGACAGAGTGTGAGTGTGTGTGCGCCGGAGGGGGTGGGCGGGGGGGGGGGGGGGGATCCCTGAGACAAAAGAGCAGCTAGCAGGTGTTATCACTCACTGTGCAATTTCAGATCACTCTAGCGTTAAAGCTGTTAAAGCTGTGATACAAATGTTGCTCCACAGAACATGACCCTGAATATCAGGAAGAAAACATCTGGGGACAGCTGTGTGTGTGCAGGCACGTAGGTGCAATACTTGCAGGTAGGAATATGTCTGTGGGTGTGTGTGGGTGTGTGCAGTAGATAAGGATCATGAGAATCTGTTAATTAAAAAGCTCTGAAGCGGATCACTTTTTGCCTGTCCCACAAGAGCACAATTAACCTGCCTGGATGATGAAGCTTAGCATGCACACAAACAGACACACCCACACACATGCACACACGTGCACATGCACACACGTGCACACACCCACACTGACTCTTCATTTATCAGCAGAAAATCCTAAGGCATCTATCATGCCAGTAAAGCGCTTATGTGGAGAAATTCTGACAATTTAAAAACATGCACGCATGCACACAATCACTGATCAATGCATTATGGAAGACACAGATCGTAACAGACACACACACAATAGAACCTTTAGAGTACATTATGCACGCACTAACTGTGACACACACACACAAAACTAAACAGATGACATCATAGAGGAGGCAGGTGGGGCCAGTCTGCATGGGATACATCAGGACCTGGATTCAAGTAAGCACGACAACAACACACTGTCAGTTATGTTTGATGTCAGCCATCCTACAGTTATACTCCCACACACACGTCCAAACAATGTCCATAAACAAACACACACACACACACACAGAGCCTGCTGTGCAGTTGAGGTACCAAAAGAGTCAATAGAATGGAAATAGAGTCTTTGTCTTTAGTTCCCTGTGTGCATACACACACACACACACACACACACACATACACACACATACACACACAGTCCGGTGGAGCGTCCCTTTGATGTTTCTTCCCAGCAGAAAGCGGCAACAACTGACCAACGCTTCTTGATCAGAATCAGACAGTCCACTTTGTCATCTCTCTTCAACCAGCAAACTCAGCCAGACACTGTGCGCTGAACAAGATGAACCTCTCCATCGCCATGTCTGCTGTAAACTCAACCAGACTTCAAGCTACAGAAATGTTTCTACAGATAAGAGGAGAAATACACACACACTTTTGACCCTCCACGACACACACACACTTGCATGCTCACGCACACACGCATGGTAGTGTATGTCTCTCCATCAACGCTTAAGACAGTTCTTAACCCTTGTGCTGCCTTCGGGTCACATGACCCAAAGGTTCATAACGAACCACCGTTGTGTTGACCCAATTTTATCCAATACAAAAACAAATCTTTTTTTTTTCTTTTAACCTTCACAATGTGGGGGGTCTGAGACAGCCCGATGGTTAAAAGAAAATGCTTCACTTTGTTTTTGTATGCAGTAAAGTTGTCGCAATACAACGGTGGGTCACAATGACTGATGCGTCAGAATGACCCGAAGATAACACAAGGGTTAAGTACCCACCCAGAAATTAATTAGAATGCTCTGGCATGCTGTGTGTATAAAGGGTTCCCTGCCTAAGCTAGCCTCTCTGCTGAATACCAATGACTAACTTAGCTACCTGGAAACCCCACTGAATACAAGGGAAAGGCACTGACTCTCCAAATGAACACAGCGTAGCATAAGAATAATAAAAGAAACCCTCCATTGAATGACTTTTGTAGAAATGGTGTAGACAGCATAGAAGGAGACTTGCAGTTTAAGCAAGGCCAGTTCTCAATGTCAGTTATCAACTGAAGTACGGAGGCTGTTAGTAGAAATGAAAAGAATAGGAAGGGTTATTTCCAAGAGTATAAATTAGTCTCAAGGTTTGACATACTCAAGATCTTCTGCCCTCTAAACATTTGCTCCAGATTCTAGGCTATGAAAGATTGAACAGCGTTGAGACAGGAAAGAGGCAGTAATCTATACTGATGTCCATCGGCCAACAGTCTATGATGCCTCCGTAACACGCACTGCCTCATGCTGTTACAGTTTGACACTTTCCCATTAATAATGGACTTTTACTGAAAGTGAAACACATTATCTCTTCTTTTATTCTGTTTATCTTCTCTGCCTTCCACTCTGGTACCAAACAGAACTGAGCTCCTCCACAGTGTGTTCAGACAAAGAAAAGGAGATGGGATGTTTTATCTTTTGAAACATTTCAGCCGGGTGGGCCGGGGGAACATTCTCACACTTTTGAAATGTGTTGAATCCCACAGAGGGTGGAAATAGCCTTAATGTCAATGTTGTGCTGTGTGTGCGTGTGTGTACGTGTGTGTGTGTGCATGGCAGGATGTGGTGTTATGTCTCTAAAAGTAGGCTCCTTCCTCAGAAGCAGGAACGTGATGGAGAAAGAAGAGACGCATGTCCCTGGAGACCTGCGAACACGGGCACACACACCACCGCCTGTGAACACGGGCACACACACCACAGCCTGCGAACACGGGCACACACACCACCGCCTGCAAAACACGGGCACACACACCACCGCCTGCGAACACGGGCACACACACCACCACCTGCGAACACGGGCACACACACCACAGCCTGCGAACACGGGCACACACACCACAGCCGGCTCCATCAAAAGGTGTGTCCTGGGAGCAGATCTAGAACCTCTGCAGGTGCAGCTGACCCATTTACGGAGGGCTGTTTGGAACCAGTCCTTAATTACACTGCTGGGACGGAAGGAAGAGGAGCTTTAATTAAATAAATGACACATTCATCTACACTGTAGCTGCAACTGTGGAGGGGAATTGAGTGTGACGGTGGGGGGTGGGAGTGAGTGAGTGCGAAGAGAGAGAGTGAGTGATTGAGTGAGAGAGTGAGTGAGAGAGGTGCGAGAGTGTGAGTGAAAGGGAGTTTGTGTAAAACTATACTATAAACTATAAAAAAGAATAAGGATTTGAGGGCTTGACACTCCCATATTTGGCCTGAGCTGATGGCCTGAGCTGCTATTATGGTAGCACTACTGTTAATCTTTTGCTGGTAGCCATGGCGATGGAGCCCAGTTCACACATTGGGCGAAGAATGAACACAACAAGGACAGTGCCCAAGGTCGACCCCACAAATGAGAGGTTTCCTTGTTAAGAGAGAACAGCAGTAGCTCCCCTGTGACCTCACTGGGCAAAGAGGAGTCTGAGCAACACACACACACACACACACACACACACACACACACACACAGAGCTATGGCCCATTAGGCAGCCTTGGACATGGTGAGGAGTAGAGACAGGCAGGTATTGATCCTTAACAGAAAGTCCTGCATTCCACTCAGACACAAGGAGAACCTCTCGTCCAAAGACACGAACAGTATAACAATGATAACTGCTGGACCTCCCTTATTATCTACAGTGTGCCAACTTGAAGAAACTACTAGATAAAGAGGTATTATCTGTGATGATATGAGGACAATTATGCAAATAGTGTCCATGATGACAGTGACAATGGTGATTATTGTGATGATAGTGACAACAGTGCTGATTGTGTTGATGTGATGAAGGTGATAATAGTGTTGATGGGGATGGTGATAGTGATGATGGAGTTGATTATTGTTTTGGTCTTCTCATCATTAAACAAAGATCAACAATGAAGAAGCTGGATGAAGACAGTGAGGATGACGAGGACAATGTCGAGGACAGGGATGGAAGGGGCTGATGATGACAGTGACTGGCAGTGTACACAACATGACATAGCCCTATCATCAAGTATGTGGTCTGTGTTCCCTGGACAGCCTATTTTAGTGTGGAAATAGGCTTTTGTATGTCCCCTGTGTAAGGTGACCTCTCCTCCTCATCCCACTCTGCTCCTTCTCCTCTCCTCCTCATCCCACTCTGCTCCTTCTCCTCTCCTCCTCATCCCACTCTGCTCCTTCCCCTCTCCTCTCCTCCTCATCCCACTCTGCTCCTTCCCCTCTCCTCTCCTCCTCATCCCACTCTGCTCCTTCTCCTCTCCTCCTCATCCCACTCTGCTCCTTCCCCTCTCCTCTCCTCCTCATCCCACTCTGCTCCTTCCCCTCTCCTCTCCTCCTCATCCCACTCTGCTCCTTCTCCTCTCCTCATCCCACTCTGCTCCTTCCCCTCTCCTCTCCTCGTCATCCCACTCTGCTCCTTCTCCTCTCCTCCTCATCCCACCCTGCTCCTTCTCTTCTCCTCTCCTCCTCATCCCACTCTGCTCCTTCTCATCTCCTCTCCTCCTCATCCCACTCTGCTCCTTCTCCTCTCCTCCTCATCCCACTCTGCTCCTTCTCCTCTCCTCCTCATCCCACTCTGCTCCTTCCCCTCTCCTCTCCTCCTCATCCCACTCTGCTCCTTCTCCTCTCCTCATCCCACTCTGCTCCTTCCCCTCTCCTCTCCTCGTCATCCCACTCTGCTCCTTCTCCTCTCCTCCTCATCCCACCCTGCTCCTTCTCTTCTCCTCTCCTCCTCATCCCACTCTGCTCCTTCTCATCTCCTCTCCTCCTCATCCCACTCTGCTCCTTCTCCTCTCCTCCTCATCCCACTCTGCTCCTTCTCATCTCCTCTCCTCCTCATCCCACTCTGCTCCTTCTCCTCTCCTCCTCATCCCACTCTGCTCCTTCTCATCTCCTCTCCTCCTCATCCCACTCTGCTCTTTCTCCTCTCTTTTCCATTTCCCTCAGAAAAACGGATCTGCTATTCAGCCGCCTGTCTGTCAACGTTCACTCTCTCATGCCTCTCTCTCTCTTCCCCATGCTGCGTGGACTCAATACCCCCGCTGGGACTGGATCCTATCTTCCACCACCCCTTGCTGTCCTCTGCGGCCACATCGACAGGGTGTGACCACCAAGGTCACGTCACTGTCACAGCGATCGCCGCTCCACATTGTTGTTGTTGTTGTTGATGTTGCTGTGAGAGTCTTGTGTGAGGGACATGTTGAAGTGACATAGTGGACGAGGTATTCCCCCCCCCCCCCCCCCCACGTCTTTCACTAACTCAGCTAGGGTCCTCCTCTGTGATCCAGGGTCCCTATAGCTTGTGGACTAGACTACACTTAGTTGACATGTTGCTGATGGCCACCGGTCCATCATGGTCACATCTGGAATCTGAAGGTGCCACACATGTTGTAGCCATGGCAACAGAGGGCCTATGGTGACGTTTCCTGACGACTGAAAAGTGAGGGGAAGGTAAAATAACTCAAACCTTTTTAGATAAGGAGAGAGAAATGGTGTGCATGTGTACACCCTTTTTAAACATCACTGTAAATATCCAAGTTGATATATGTTGTGCTCGCCCCCCTACTATAGAACGACCAT
Source organism: Osmerus eperlanus (assembly GCF_963692335.1). NCBI lineage: Eukaryota > Metazoa > Chordata > Actinopteri > Osmeriformes > Osmeridae > Osmerus > Osmerus eperlanus. Next base: position 11,653,442 of record NC_085031.1, read on the forward strand.
ACTTGCATATACACTTGCCTTTCAGAAGTCTGCCTACACAAAACACATTCTCAGGGGAAGTTGGGCACCTTGATAAATTATTTAATAGTGACAGCGGATTCAATACTCGGTGTGTGTGTGTGTACGTGCGTGCGCACGTGTGTCCTTGTGCCGGGCCTCCCTCCTCAGTGGCACGTAGCTCTGTGACTGACAGGAAGAGAGTGATGCGGTGACAGGCAGAGAAAGACACATTGTATTGATCTAAGGCTTCACTCACAGTCACTCCATTTAGCCACAGCTAAATCAACTGACCACTGTTTTAGCTATGCAAATTTAGCACGCGCCAAATACAAGGATACGCTTGACATCCAAACGTTCTTTCTAAGAGGGTGGGGGGGGGTGTTGACGGGGGGGGGGCGGTTGAACATAACACTAAAGACAGCAGTTGTATCAGAAGTATGGCTGACATATCTGGTGACACATCCTGTCGTATGTGGACAGGAAGGAATGAGAACGGCAGCTTTAATTCCCCTCACGGTGCCAGCATCCTCGTTCATTTGCTAGCTCCCCACTGACGGTAACGCCCCGGAAACCTAATTAAATGCCGAAGCTGCTGTCTTTTGTCCAATCTCCACGGCAACTCTCCATAGGGAGAGAAAGCCAGAGGTGAGAGCTGAAACGTGGGTGTGTGGCAGTGGGTGTCTCTGTAGAAGTGCACATTGAATGTTGTGTGTGCGTGTGCGCATGTGTGTGTACTGTACATGTGAGCGATACACGCAAGACAAACTGTATATAAAAACTAGTGTGGGCATAGATTAATTTTTTTAATCTAGATTAATGTCACTGTAATCTTGCCGTTAATCTAGATTAATCTAGATTAAAATGGCTCATTTGAATTCCGCCGAAGGCATTCAGAATATGTGTGCTACCCAAATAATGACTAAAAGTAAGTCTTTGAGAACGGGTTTCTCAAGCCAGGTGGCGCATTTGACCAGGAGCTCATCTCCTGTTTCCAAAATGCATCACAAACTGCTTGAGAAAGCTTTTCTACTATGATAATTGGTGATGAAAATAAATTATGTTCAATAAGATGTACTTCTTTATTAACTATTTATTAGATTAGTTAGCTTGGCTGATAGAGCTGTGCTGACGGGCTTGCCTCGGTTGCACTCAAACATCGTAGTTTAACGACAATTCTTCCCCTGCGCTACATCAGTGCTTGGCCCGGCATCTTCCGCATTAGCTAAGGGATGCTTTGCGTTTAGGTGGTATTTGAGACTGGAAAAACTCCTACAGTAAACTAATTCCGCATAGCACAAGGTGCAAACTACCTTGTCGTGGTTTCCATTGGGAAGCTTCTTAAAAATAAATTTTCCCAGGCGGCTTCATAGCTGCATCCATGTTAGCACGTCACGTTTGATGTGATAATTTCATACACAAGGCATACACACAGGTTCGAAGACTCGTTCTCGCCCCCTACAGTGCAATTCGGCTAGGTATACATCCGCGCTAAAATATCAATGTGAAAGTCATCATAGCTTGCGTAGTATAGACCCAGCTCCCAACCCAACTTTTAGAATAGATTAACGGCGATATGTTTTTTTATCGCCGATAAGAGTCGCAGCGCGTTAACGCCGATAAAGGCCCACCACTAATAAAAACGGATGTGTGGCAAAACTCCAATATCGCATGATGATTCAGACGTAAAGATATTTAAACACTAGTATCTTAAACTGAGAACAGGAAACTTTTTAAGTGGGTTATTGGCACATAAGCAGAGCCCTACTGATACATTGCTCATTTCATGTGCCACTAAAACAGCTTGAAGTTATTAACACAAGTGAATTCATCCCACAGTGGGATGACCAGAGAAAGGAATATGACAACACAATTATAGGTGAGTGTTAGATAATTTTTCTGTCAGAAGGTAGGCCAAGGAATGCACCCCAATGAAAAAGGGTTCACTTTGTTTATTAGACGAGCTCGGATCACAAAACCAATCCACGACAGAGTGGTTAGCATGAGTGGGCAACTGGTTTCCCAAGACCTGCTTATATACATTAGCTGGACATGTTCAAACATAGAATGCACAGAATCGCTTCCTTACAGGGTCTCAGTGGTCAGTACATTGATACAGTAGAACAGGCAAAACAGGTGAAGACGTCATAACTCATATAAGCCCTATTTGCGCCTGTTTACTTCTTACAGTCTCCTAAGAGTCTGGACAGAGTGCGTTCCACGTCTATATTCGCTCAGTGAGGGGCCTCGCTGTATGACCTCTTGACCTCACAAAGACCCAAGCTTCATGTACACAGAAAATATACACCCACATACTCACATCAGAGCCCAAACACTCCCACTACAAATCCCTACAGTCTTCAGTAGACACAAGCCAATAACATCCCCTGTTCTTTGACACGATCTTTCCCAGCCATGATTTGTAGGCCAGGTCAGAAGTTACATCCACCAGCAATAAAACTAATATTGTGATGATCCTCTGAGATCTGCTACATAGCTACCCATAATCCCCTTCTCACTGAGGGGCCAATAAAGCTCTAATTTAGAGATTATGACAGTTTCTGCTGAGTGGAACTGGATTTGTATAGATTATAATTTTTTAAGGACGGAGTGGGCGGTCTATGTATCTATTTTTCTCTTGTGTTGTCAGATCCTCTCACACCTTCCTGCCTCTATGACAGCTGTTCTGCTGTTCTCTGAATGTGTTTCTCTCAGAAGTGTTGCATCTATACTTCTGGAGCTCGGGGGCCGGTTTGTTTTCACCGCAGACACGTCACCTCTTCCCCCTGCCATCCAGCTTAGGGGCAAAACGGCTTCAAAAGCAGTACAAAAGAATAACATAATAGATTACTATTAATACAATTAATAAAATAATAATAATAAATAATAATATATAAAATAGTTGCCTTTCGAAATGCCTTCGACTTTTGTGAAACCCACATTCGTATTTTGGAGCTCTGGCATGGCTCTCTTTCTTTCTTTTAAACCCATCTCGCCCAACTCTCTTTTTTTACTATTAACTATGTAACCACACCAAGAATTGATTGACGAGGCCCCGAACTGGGATTGGCTGGGCTATACATCTGTCTACAGGTATCATTTGATCTACATCCAACAGGATAGGGTGATAAATTAGATATCTCCTCCCCCTTCCTTTCCCCCTCTTCCTTTGATCTCTCTAATCATTCATTTTAATCAGACATCCCTGGCAATGTCTGTCTCACTGACGTCTCTTAAATAATCATAAATTGCCATTCCACCCCCACGTCTCCATCTCTCTGCGTTGCTGCAGAAGATGCTGTACTATTCTGGTTTATCTATGACATTGGCTCAGATCTCTCGCTCAAAATCAGTCAGTTGAGTTTTTAACGACCTGACGACGCTCCACACATTTGAATACAGCCCAGTTCCAGACTAATAATGAAGTTCCTGACTGGCCGCCTTGTTCCAGAGACGGGGGTGCGTTGCAACCGGTGATGCCTCTGGGCCCGCCTGCTGACTTGGTGGATGACTGTGTCTACGGTTGAACATTTGCTTCGTCTTTAAGCCAGGATGCTACGCGGGACAGATCTCTCCTCTTTGGTGCAGTGGAGGAACTGTTGCCTGTCAAAGTCTATGGTACATGGTATGAAAGACACAAATGATTTGGTACAATGGCATACACACACGCGCATATGCACACGCACTTGTGGTGATACACCCACACATAAGCATATACACATAAGCACATACACTTGTGCAAATACTCATATGAATCCATGTGCACATGCATACTCTGTCTTCAGGAACACATTACACACACACAAACACACACTAACACACACCACACACTGAGAAGTCACACCATGTCTCTGAACATCACATACTATGCAGTGTCAATACTCTGAATATTTAGCACTTCTGTTTCAGCCCATACCATCAAAGTCGGACTGACACCATGAAAAGAAATCACAGAAAATAGATAACAAAAGAAGTACATAAATATCAATCTTAGTGGGGAAAAAGCAATGCTAAATAAATACATTTTTTAAAAGAAGGCTGAGACAAGTAGGCATGTTACAGTGCACAGTAAAGCCAATTAGACCATACAAATTATTCATAGGGGACTGTTGAGTAATTAGCAAGCCTACGAGAAAACCTGAGAAACTCAAAACATTTGAGATATACATAAGAGTTGACATAAGAGTTGAACCGATATCTAGACAGCACCTTGAAACATCGTATCACTTTCACTTATGAAATATCAGCATAGCGTTACCATGCCAACCTCAAGATACAGTAAAAGGAAACTTTCTACAAGCATTACCTTGAAATGAGTGCCACCTTGTGGTCAATGCAACACACTGTTAAACTATTTTCAGAATGATCCATGGTTCCTTGAAGTGAATTATGTGCCTTTGATGTCATCTACTGGGGAAAAAGTGTAACACACTCCTATAGTGTGAGTGTGTGTGTGTGCGTTGCGTGTGTGTGTATACGCATGTATGTATGTATGTATGTATGTATGTATGTATGTATGTATGTATGTATGTATGTATGTATGTATGTATGTATGTATGTGTAAAACAAATTATGAAAAAAAGTGTTGTAGTATAATATTAGTTATGATGCACAAACCTTTAAAGCAGCCCATTAAAGGCATAAATAAAAACTATTTCAGTTGAACTGTCAGGGACGGAAGAACTTATTGACCCTCCTCCAGAATGAAGTGTGTGCGTGTATGTGTGTGTGTGAGAAGGGAAGGGGTGCAAATGGGTCTTGACAATCAGAGCCTCGACAAAGGCCAGGAGACCCGCAGTGAGAGAGGAAACTGCATTTGCTCATCCAATCAGAAAACAGACACACAGGCCTCAGCCCAGCGGTCGTCTGCCATGTATCTAATCATGATCATGCCTTTATGACCCAACAATGTCACCCATAGCAACAGAATGCATCCAGTTCTAGAACACTTTCACTTGGCAGAGTGAAGAGAATGTGCAACCATAGTTTAGTTTCCTTTTCACTGGAGGAGAGGTGCAAGCAGTAAAAGTAAAAGGTAATTGCAATCGATATATACACTTCTCAGTGTTTGTGGCCAAATAGATAGTTGTAAAAAAAAAAAATATATACACATTTATTCTGTAGCTATGTTTACATGTGTGTATACAGTATATAATGCACACTGTATATCATATGCACATGTGTATGTGTAAAATATTTTTAAATACAAAAGGTATTCTAGTGATCATCAGGTTTCATAGGGTTAGGAATAAGCTTTTAGGTATTTATTATTTGTTTATTTAAAATACCTAAAAATCTTTATTAAATGTATTTATTGTATTTAAATCTATCCAAGCAAGAGTCAAATTAGAACATGTTTGCATATGATTTTTCTTTAAAAAATAAATAAATAAAAATCAATAGATTTTCTAATAATATCATAAGAAATTTGGATACATGCATATTTAGAAACTGTTCAAATTTGATATACAAAGACAATTTCTATTCTATAAATACAACTTTTCTATAAAAAAAAAAGTTTTGCTTTCTTTTTATTAAAACATCATAGCACACAATTCATAGCTTTACCATACTACAATTATCAATATTTACATTAGAGACCGATGGGTCCGTTGTAACAAACAACATAATTAGACACTAGTCACTGAATTGTAATTGTTGTTTGTCATAAAATTAACAAATATATGAATCATATTTTTAAAACATTTTTTTTAATTAAATATACTCCCAGAGGTTTATATCAATATTATTAAATACACAAACGTGTTTTTATTTATTTTTTATTTGCATTTCACGCATATTAATAAAAAACATCTCTGAACATCTGCAATGTGTTTAGCCTTAGTGTCTTACTCTGAGTATATGAATATATGTGCACATACATTTGATTTTAAACCATTCAATATTATAAATAAAAAATATTTAACACACTTATGTATACATTTAGTCATTTAACAGACGCTCTTATCCAGAGCGTATACACAAGTGTGTGAATGTTTATTAGTATAAATATTTTCTATACTTTCTGCTCACTTAACACAAACATATAGACATCCCTGGTTGTGCCACCCCTTTGTGGAGATGTACCTCAAGAGGAGATGATCAAACTGAAATCCCCCCCGAAGGGCTGTTCATTAACTCATCTCTGCACTTTAAAACACATAGGTACATTTGAGTTTTCCTGGTCACAGTCCCCGAAAAGTGCACTTACACTTACAAGTTTGTGTATGTGTGTGTGTGCTAAGAAGATGTGTAATGGGATATTAGTGTGTGTAGGGTGGGGTATAGGGGACATCGGTGTGTGTGTGTGTAGGGTGGGGTATGTAGGGGACATTGGTATGTGTAAGAGATAGGCTTGGTAAGGGTATTGGGAGGGGTGGGGCCATAGACGAACGTTGCGTGACAAAACTGAGGAAAACAGAACACTGTGGACCAGCCTGTGTTCTTCACACAGATACATTAACACACAAACACACATACACACACAAAATAAAAACAATTACACTCTATACTCTTATGTCACTACAGGTTAACTCACTCACCCTGCATTCTCTCTACCTCAGTCTCTTTTCTCTAAGTCTTGGACTCTGTCTATGTCCATTTCTATGACTCCTCATTCTTTTTATATGCTACTAGCCCCATTCTCTCCATATTATTCTGTATCATATTCCGTCCCTATCCCCCACTCAATCCCCCTTTTAAATTCTTTCCAGCCTCTCTATGCGAGGATCATGATTATTTCATCCATTGGTTACCCTATACCCATGAGCTGCTATTGAGTTTATTTTATTGCTATGTTAAATGTATTTACCTCGTCCCTGACTAATTCGTACACTTTGAGGATGTGAAGCCCAAACAGATCCCGATGCCATAAGTGCAGGCTATTAAAATACAGCATGAGAAGTGCTTAAAGTAACCCAGGGTCCAATTGATGTCATGTTGAGAGTCGGAACGAGAAGTTATTTCAGCAAATTGGAAAGCGGGTGTTTAATTAGCTGCGCGCATGCACAATAGCTTTAACCTCTAGGGCGTCGAGCGGCGTCGCGCGTGCCCGAGACGCCTTCCCTTTCATTGCGCTTGTCTTGCCCTTCTTCTTTCTCACGCGATCGCTTAATTCGATAGGAGAGCATCTGAGCGTATAAGAGACATTGGAAGACAAACACATATTAACCCCCGCCCCCGTAGGTATACCAATGAATTGAGATCCTGAGCAACAAAGCAAAAAAAAGCTATGAAAAGGACTTTGAAAAAATAATCGTCTGGACCAAGAGCAACAATCACATGATGTCTAACTTTGAGTGAAAGCTGTTTTCTTCCAGTTGCGCAAAGCTGTGATTCTGTGAAGACTTTATAAGCAATTAGGCCTATGCTGTACTGCTGTTGCTTGATCGGATTTTTTTTTTGTAAATAACATAAGCGCATTAAACGTTTGATTATTCGACTAATACGACTTACCAATTACGGACTGTTCTTTTTCGTTTGTGGATCAAAGCAAACTATTTCATACACGCGTGCAGCTATTTCTTGCCGATAGAGATGTATATTTCACAATATCGGCTTATGCGTTGAAAATTATGACTTTATTTGAAGAAAATGACATCCTCATAACACATTAGCCTCATGACTCAGGAAGTAACGTAGGCCTAGGTCATATTGAACTAAGACAACTCCCTATGGTTCAGTAACAGAATGTATAAAGAAAAAGAATGCTGCCTGTACAAGGTTAAATGTAGCCTAAACACAGCCAGTTCTTTACTGGCATACAGCACTGAATTAAGAACGTTTATAATTCTCATATCTTATAATATTCCAGTTTGACACACATTCCTGATTTCAAAGCTTTACTTTAATGGCATTGAAAGGTATGCACTTCTGGGGATCTTAAGCACATCGATCTAATTTGCGGTAAGCCTATTAATGTTCGTTTTGCGGTAGCCTAATCCAAAAGAACATGCAGCTCATGGCTCCAGTGTCAGGGCCCCATACTCCGGGTGAACCGGGCAATGCTCTACCATGTGCTTTCAACTATTATGGGAGATTTTGGAAAGCCATATTTAGTTTCCTATATTAGCTTAATAGTTTCTTCAAAACCCCAGACCCGGTTCATTCAAATTCCAGTTAAGATGATCAATTTGATGTAGGCAAACATAATGTAGTGAAATAGGTCCTATGGGCCTTTTTAGTCTGTATTTACAATAGATACAGAATATTGAGACTATTTCATCAAACACCTGTTGGGTGAAAAAATAACCCAAATATCCAACAAATCGGTTGTCCACAAATAAAATGAAAGGTTATCAATATCCATTCAAATTGAACATACATTTCAAACAAATGAATCTTTGGTCTGCAGCTTACACGTGTAACAATCTTATCAGCTTTCTAAAGAAGAATGTTGACACACTCACTAGTTCTCCCAAACCCTGACGATGCTAAATAGCTCAACAGCCTAAATGCATTTTCGGTGCAGTGCTTAGCTTTGGGTCGAAAGGCCTCTGGAGTTAGAAAGTTTTCTTAGCGAGAGGGCTTAAATTTGGGACGCGGGACTGCGAAGGGCGGGGGTCTCCCGTTTCTTACCCCTTTGTGTTCCGCTGACGAGCCCGCCTTGACAGGGGTTAACGTACCGCAAAGAGGTTAAACAAACGGACATTCGTATACAAAAAAAACAAACTCCGACATATATAGACGAGGAAAAGTACTAATTCTATGGCTTAAAAATGTGCTGCAACGAAAACGTTTGTGTCGTTTTTTTTAAATATTAATTTCGGAATCGTAGGCTAAATCTACAGCTGATTAGGCCTACTTGATCCAGAGTTTACATAATGGTTTATGTTGATTAATACACACCAACTGTTTAATTTATATGTGATAGAGATTATTAGATTATTTATTGACAAATAGCCTACATATTTTAAATCTATCCTTAAATTAAGGGGGCGTTGTCTGAATAGCATCATGTACATTTATGAATACCCGTTTCAAATAAATCCCTTCAGGTCGATAAAGAGTATTTGTTAAACAATACAAATACTACAATCTGTATTTTTTTTGTTGTTGCCATAAACACACTTGTAATTTATTTAACAACTCACTATAATCCAAATAATGTGCAAATAAAGCAAATACTGTACATCAGTCCTTTTTTCAACTATACATCATGTTCACAGAGTGCTGTGAAGCTCAGGCCTACTCTCAGAACCATACCCAACTCTGCTTATGGGTTCGAACCCACACTTGTGAACACACAGCGGCAGTCTTTGCTAACTCGGCTGTCTGGAGCCGTTCCTGGCGTCCGAGGTCTTTTCCAAAAGTCTGAAGCATGAGCTCTGAAGTGAGGTCTTATTCCAAACAGAGTTCTCATTCTTCACAGTTTTTTATTCTAGACAGAGTTCTCATTCTGGACATTTTGCAACATCAACTCAGGTCTGTGCTCATGTCCATGATGAAGCACCCCAGAAACCCAATATATTTATCTGCTCTCAGGCTGTTCTGTCGACGTTCCAAGAGTGACAACGATTATCTGCAATTAAAGCCCACTTTTATGCTTTGTCTGCTGGCGTCACAAAGTCTGGTGAAGTATGCCAACCTTGGCTAATGTTATATACGAGGAGAGTGGTAGCATTAAAGTTACTGTACATAGTGAATTATTCATAAACAAGCACACAGGCTAAGCAAGAATGCTTAAGTATGTCTGTGGTTGTGCAGACCAGGGAGGTGTGTTTCATTGCACACAACTAAGCAGGACAATCATGTGTTTGTGTGTGTGACAAAGAGAGAGAGAGAGAGACAATGAGAGACAGAAAGAGAGGGGATTGGAGAAAGAGAGATGAGTAGAGCTTTGTTAATCAGCAGACTGCCAAGTTGGAATTCCCTTCTTTGACCAACAGGGGGCGCAATCACAAAACATCTCTGGTTTGAGTATCTGTATATGGAAGCTTCAAGAAGCCCATCTGTGTAGACAGTGTTGTTTATCCCCAGTTACCAACACATGTTTATACACACACACACACACACACACCAGTCACAGCTGCACAGACAGATCTCTCCCCATATGGAAACTAAAAGAGTCAAAAATGTGTACATTGATCTCTAGAGCACCCACAATTAGATAATTACATCTGCATGTTCCCAAAGCATATTTATAAAAATGTGTTAAAAGCTTGAAAATAAGAAACGAAGCTTATCACATTCTATTCATCTCACCACTCAGAGAGAGAGAGAGAGCTTTCTGATGCAGAACTATACTGCCAAACATGAATGCTCACCATCTTATAAATACTTCAAATCATGCACCAGCAGTTGAGACTCAACTCAGACTTGGCCTTCCACTACTGAGACCAAGTGCAACTATATTTTTCGTCTCAGAGATATAAATATAAATGAGAAATATAGAAAAAAGGCGTGAAGTAATTTGAGGACGATGTGCAGTGACTGCAGCGTTTCTGAAGAGACCTTAAAGAGCCAGACTGACACTGGGGAGAACTAGGTCAAGCTGTCTGCCATTGACTGAATACACACACTCCCTATCTCTTCATATTGGAATCGTCCAGGACCCTCGATGCCCCAGCTCCATCCCCATGGGAGGCTTGACCGTGGCCTCTACCTATCCCTGTAGCCTCTATCAGTCCAAGTACCCTCTATCGGTCCCTGTAGCCTCCATCCCCGTAGATTTCATCTATCCCCGTAGCCTCTGCTTAGAGATGACCACAGCCTCTCATCCACAGCCCAGCTGAGGTGTGGGTGGTCTAAGGGCCTGGATGTGGGAAAGTGGAGAGAGGGGTGGGTCACTGGAAGCCACAGAGGCTGAAGAGGCCCCGGTGTATCTGTGTGTCTGTCCCTCTAAAGGGCATGCCAGTGTGGATGAGGATCAGGGGTGAGAGAAGGAGGCTTCCAGGGGCCCGCCTGTGTGCCCTGGGAGCAAAGGCCCAGGGGTGCTACATCGAAGAGACCATGCATACACAGAGACATGTGAGCCAAGTACTCCTGCATACGACACACGCATACTCAGAGTACCAGATATACATGTGTGTACCATCCTCAGATGGACAAACATTCTATGATTGACACAATTGTTATGAATATCAGCAATTATAAAACAAAGTGCTTGATATTCTTATGCTTTAAGATTTTCAGATTGAAGGCCTACTTGCTTACTTGTTTATGGTGTTTTAATGCCAAATATACTTTTTATGTTGTTTTCTCCTTCATGTGATCATGCTACACCTGGACTTACAAAACAATAAGACTTTAATTGTTTTAACTGTGATGTTTTTTGATTTAGGTAAAATATTAAAATAGGAGCTAAATGTTTTCAACATTTCCTCCTGGCTGTAGCATACAACTACGTTCAAGGAGATAAAAAAACGTTTTAGAGATTTTCTTGTGAACAAATATTCACCATCTGTAGTCACAAATATTAGGATACTATTGGCCTGAATTTAAGATCATTATGTCGTTTATCGAGAATCTCATGCATTCAAATTATACGTTACTGCATGTTGATTCGTGCAATAGATTTGTTGAGGCGTGCAACACATACTGTTTCAGAGGTATGCACATAAATACAGGTTTATACAGTCTACTATATTTACATTGATGTTAAATCAAAATGTCCTTCTGAAGCGAATAAACTAACAAAAAGTGAACAAATTACCAAACGCACAATTACGCTTTTGAGTGGGACACAGGTGCGTGACCTCTGCAGTCAAAGGGTCACGTCAACGTTCATTCCTGTCCATTATGTTATCCTGATTCCTTGTCAAAGGGTAAGTCTGACCGCGGGGAAAGTACAGGAGCAACGGTAGTAAGCCTACCTATAAAAAGGTCAATAACGTTGACTCAAAGGTAATAAATGCCTCGATTTTCCATTTCATCTTAAATTGTGAAGAGAGCTATTCGCAAAATATATTGAATACAAACCATGGGTAAACCGTGTGTAGACACTGTAACGCACTTGATAAATTATTATTTAACCCTTATTTTTCGATTGCCTATTTTCACAATATGCAGCATGCAGCTGCAAATATCCACTTTTTTAAGCACTTTAAGAAGCATAACTTTGTGTAGGCCTACTAAAAAGAACGATTGCATTTGCTTGTCAGAGTATTAGCGCTCAGCCAACTTGGCCAACTACGACAACAAATGTCACATGGCAGTGATTATAGACAAGAAGTTCATAAAAACGTAGGCATAACCCCTAGGTTATACTGAAAGTTAAAATACTCATATCTATTTTAACTCAAACTGGAATACCTATCACGGTTCAATTGTTGAACTTACTACTGAATTAGGCCTGTCTTATTAATAACGGTCCACGGTCAACGGTTAAACTTCAAGTAGGCTATATCACAAACAAATATAATGGTGAAAAAAACAATGACATCTTACTTTCTTCCGGCCATGGACGAGCGTATAGTGAGTGCATAAAAGGGGACACATGACTTTATCGTCTGAACTGATGTTATTGAGTGCCCCCCCCCCCTCCCCCACGTGAACAAGGATGACTGGCCACATACAGCACACTCTTGGCTAGCCAATGGGCGGTGGTGTATTGTGTGTCCACCGTGAGCGCTTCCCTTTCTAGCTGTAGTGCGGAACCCAACCCCTCTGATGCACGCCGCCGCCGTATCTGTACTTTGATTTGCACCCTAATTGACCCAAATAAATGCGCAGCACTGACAGGGGATGCTTTTTGCCCTGGAGGCGCGCGCGTTGATATACTCAGGCGTGCACGTACGTACTGTACGTATACTCAATCTCTGTCACACACGAACTGCATCGCACGCAGGGGAGATTCAGAGTAATTCCCCCTCTCCTTGAGTAAACCCATTTGCCGTTGTGCTTGTCCAATCACTGGATGCCCTCGGCTTGTTAAGCGTTTAACTGGACTCACGTCTCTCTTTAGACTACTACGTCCCGGTCTGCTTCGTTCCGGCGCCACGGTTCTCCCAATTCTTTTCGGACAGAAGTTTTTATCACGGAGAAGTACTGCTGTTTGAAATGGCATTTCGGAGCTTTGGCCGGGACGCACGAAAAAGGGGACTTTTTCGTTCTGCGTAAACAAGGTTTGCAGAGGGAACTTCGGACAAGGGATCGGGAAAGCTTTAGAGACATTGGCCTATTTCTAAAGTAAAATATGCATAACAAGCCGATAGATAACCAGACTGCAACGGCCTCGAGAGGCTCGTCTTTTTTCATCGAAAATCTGCTTGGCTCGACGAGAACTGAGTCTACCGACATCGGCAGGGATTCTATTGCCGGAGAGAGTGGTGACGCAAGGGTATGCTCCAGCCAAGTGATAGCCGACCACGGTAGGCTGGTGAGCGGTCAAGCACCCGCTGGCTACTACGCAGATCCTCGAGACTCATCGTTGGAATGGTATCGAGAAACGGATGCCTTGAAGATGAAACCTCTGGGAAGATCTAGAAGTAAGTAGGCCTACTGCATGTCTGAGAAGATCAAGCTGTTTGTACAGTGCTTTATCTAATCCCATGTAAATAAACAACGGTTTTAGCAGAGGCACCACCCGGGTTTGAAGTGATTTACAACCGCACAAAACAAGGTTGTGTTAAATAAATGCTATACACCAAAGCTTAATTTGATTAATAGCCTATTAGCCTATGTAAACGCCACTGTTGAACTCAATAGCACATCAACGTCTAACGTCGATGTAATTTAATAACTGTGTACGCACTATACTGTAGGTAGATACTTCTCTCGTTGGACTAGCCTGCTGAGCATTTCTTCGCACTACTGTCACAGCCACGGAAGTAATTACGCGCTGGCAAATTCAGATTCGTGCTTCATTAAGTAAAACCAACTAATGCAGCGAGGAGTGCTGGAGCCAGGGCGCCACCCCGTTATTTTCTGCTCATCCACCAGTGTGCTTTCTAAACTCGTTAGGAGGCTAAAGAGTGCAATTGGTTTGTCCGATTCGTTAACCCCGCGGGGCGAAAGGGACAAGGGCTTCGACTGGTAAACAAATGAGAAGGCTCTGGAGGAGACAAGACTGTTATACTGTTCAGGACAACTCAAGCCTGCACAAGACAATACTGCCTGGGCAGGAAAGGACATTTTAGACCATAATAATATGTCCAAGACATAATGTTGTTAAGTTGTGTTATAACAGTTGTGTGGCCCAAAACTGTTGCCAAATAGGTTAACACTCACTTTACGCATGTCAGGTGCACTCATTGGTCGCCATACTTTGCCATTCCCTACTCTTTCGTTCCTAATCTCAAACAGGCCTCTTCAAAGGCTCTCATTTGCCAATACCATCCACAGCCCAATTATTTGACCTAATTATAGCATACGATTTGCTACCAATGCGTTTAAACAGATATCATTACTCATTATGCTTCTTTGTGTTTATTTTCATCCAGGTCCTAAAGACGAGACCAGGAGCTCAGACGACCATTGTTGCTCCATATCAACCAGCGACAGAGATTCCCCGGCCGTATCCGAACCAACAGATGGGAGCGACGAAACTGACCGTAGAATTGGCAACAGTAGCCTAACCGACGATAACGACGAGACGCCAAATGGTTATGATGAGAGGTCGGACCAAGACACCCCGTTGGATCCGAATTCGGCAAGGAAAAAGAAGACCAGGACCGTGTTTAGTCGAAGTCAGGTATTTCAGCTGGAGTCCACATTCGACGTGAAGCGGTATCTCAGCAGCTCTGAGAGAGCAGGCCTTGCCACCTCATTACACCTGACGGAAACACAAGTCAAAATATGGTTCCAGAACCGACGGAACAAGTGGAAGAGACAATTGGCTGCGGACCTCGAGGCCGCCAATGTTTCCCATTCGACCCAACTGATTGTCAGGGTTCCAATTCTCTACCACGAAAGCTCCACGCCTCCGACTCTGGGCTTCAACGTCAGCATGCCCCAGATCTCATCACCTCTTATGGGATTCTCGAATTCAATGAATTACCCACTGTCCTCCTTCGCTCATTCAATGAGTATGCTACGGTCCCAAATGACCGGCTTCGTATGAATTTTAAGAGACATTGTTCATAGATTTTTGTTCATATAATTATTCTATTATCGAATCGTGCAATAAATCAAATGGCCGCAGTAAATAGGCTACATATCTACTGCACCCAAAGAAAAAAAACTACATTTGACATCACAATAACTAACTGATTATTTATGTATGTTAAGTTTTCTTCAAAGTATCTAATTTACTTGTCACAGCACAGAATATAGCCTAGTGTTGTACGCATGCGGGGGCCATGGAGGGGCAGGGAAGGCCAACAATTTTCGATATGTTTGAATACACACTTATTTTTGCAAAGACTTTTATATTCAAAGCCACAATTTTCCAATGTTGTCACTTTTCCACATAGGTAAATAAAATCAATCACAGAAATTGAGTGTACTGTCTCTCCCTTGAAATTAAGTCAAATTGTGTCAAAAGGACCATAAAAAAATCCAAGAATTGCATGAGCTTGTAACGGAATAATTTTTTATGTTTACCTCGTTGCAGAAACAAAGCCAGTGTGTTTGAACAATTAGAGCTTACGTAATAATAGAGCACATGTTCAACAATACAAAAGGTATAAATGCTACAACATTTCGGCATAGCCTTGCGTTCTGTATAGGCCTACAGCATATAAGACCATGCATTGTCGAACATCAGGATACATCAAAGGTTGTAAACTTCTTGCATATTCTAGTTCTCATAAGGTTTTAGCTTATAATGCATGAAGTTCCTGAACATGCAGATCTAAGACTGACTTAGAAGCATATATTTACTACACTGACGTTAACCTTTTGCATTTGCAAATGCACAATAGTGTGTTGCAACCTGCAAAAGCTCAGCCTCAGGTATTTACAGTAGGTTTTGTGCATTTATACAACAGAGGCCTTATCTTTAACACTTCCATTTAAGGCATCATAGATTCATTGGGACAGAGCTAGCTGGAATAAACTGTCTCCCTATTGCTTATAATGCTATTGCATAACACCATACTGTCCCTGTGGTCACATTTAAGTCAATATAAGGTTTGGCATCACCTATATTTAGACATTTAAGTGAGTTTGCCTACTTCAGCGCATGCAGGCCTAACCAATGCAGATTGCTTTCTGATGAAACACTTAAAGAACGCTTAAAGAAATCAAAATAGTTATCGATTTTTTAAGTATGAATATTACAAACAAAATACATAACTAATAATAGAGATGTTTCAATCGGACTTCACATAATATCGTAAATATGTAGATTTCGGCAGCCATGTAAACAACATTACAACAATGAAATGTTCAGGTCACAACATAGGTTAGGTTCAGGCTATGTGACTTTTAGGTTTGTTTCGGAAAAGAAGGGAGCCTTAGATATACATAGTCCTAAAACCATTTCGCTAAACCATTTCAGCTATATAATAACCCTAACCCTTGAGGGTTTAGGTTGGTTGAGGGGCAGTTCTATGGGCGTATGTGAAGCCCGACATGCTTGCGTGTAAAAAGGGCTATACAAATTCATTTTTATTTGATTTGATATTAACCGATATAATATAGGTAAAACATTTGCAAGCTTTATTTTAAATAGCCCTTTTGGCCCACACAATTTAAATGATCTCACAGCACTTTATGTATAGCGTAGGCTATGATTAATATTGCCCATGAGGCAAGTTCTGAGTAAAATGTGTTCATATAACTTTCAATCTAAGGATTTCATGTTAATGCTATAACTTAGTCTTATTATATCCTAATATAAGCTAGGCTTAAATTATTTAGGATAATAAAAAGTAGGTTAAAGTAGGCCTTTTATCAACTTAGTTAGGAACTCTTAAACGCTATTTTAACTTCTTTTTTTTAAGAGCAACGTGAATGCGTCATTTTCCCCAGGAGCATGAGATTGAATTAATGACTTCCATACAACTTTACATATTGACGCATTTGGTCAAACTTATTTTGTTGCAGCTTGTGGAATTTTAGGCTCCCAAGCATGAATAAAATGTATATAGGCCTATGCATACACATTAATAATAATTGAAAAGTGTTCGAGCAACATATTCCTCAAATGCACTTGGACTATTAATATTTAAATTCTTAATTTCAAATCAAAGTTTAAAAAAAGGCCAGATGTCTCAGCAAACTGCATGAGGGTAAAAAAGAAAAGAAAAAATCCTCTCCTCCCCACCCCCTTCTGTAATTGGCCCTCAAGCTCCTTTTGACCAATGGATGAAGACAAACGACGTTCCATCCGGTCCATGGAGTATCAGCGCAAGGCAGAGGCGTTGCGAGCTTGCAGTGCCTCATCAGTTCGCGGAGCAATGGTGTTTGGAGTACCAAGACGTTACTAGAGTTTTCACATCTACAGCGAGGCGTAGGTTTCACATTCCAGGCTGGAAGAAAAAAAATTACCTCGCATCTTGAAGAATATGAACAAAGTGGACTCACCATGCCGACCCGCTGCCTCACTAAAATTCACCATAGATCATATCCTTAACCTCAAGACAAGCGGCAGGAACTTGGACAACCGTCTCTCCGCCAGATTTCAAAATGACACTGAAGTGCGTAAAGACGATTATTTTTATCACCGCTACGATGACAGTGGAGTTCAACGGATACAAGACCCCGAGAAGAGACTGCATGAAGCCGGTAGGCATTAGCCTATTATAAACAGCATAACCAAGCACATGTGACATAAATGGGATAACCGACTGTAGGCTATGCATGTGTAGATTTGTTAAATGGCTATCATTAGCTTAATATTAATATAGCTGTTATAAAGCAACCAAATCAGACGTGATGAAATGCGGATTTCCCAATTTCAGAGCCAGTCACCGACTGCAACGGAACAACAGACGCCGTCATCATCAACCAAGAAGACACGTTGAAGATGACAGACACCGGCTTCGAGAGCGGAGACAGCTGTGACGACTGTCTCACCATGACGGTCCGCAAAGGGCCCAGCAAAAAGAACAAAATTGTCACAAAAAAGAAAACGCGCACCATCTTCTCAAAGCGACAAATCTTCCAGTTGGAATCTACGTTCGATATGAAACGGTATCTCAGCAGCGCAGAGCGCGCCTGCCTCGCGAGCTCTCTCCAGCTCACCGAGACGCAGGTAAAAATTTGGTTTCAGAACCGAAGGAATAAATTGAAAAGGCAGATTTCTACGGAACTTGACGGACCCAATAGTGATTTCTCCGACCCAGGGAAACCAGTGGTGCAGCTCCCAGCCCTGTACAAAGAGAATAACCTCATGGGACGGTGCTTGTTGCCAATGCCCCTGCCTATAGTCTACCCGGGGAGTAGCACGCCTTACCTATGCTTCTCAAATGCCAGCAAGTACTTCAGCCTTTTCGAAGGCGACGTATGATCGTATGCTTGTCAGAGAAGAGGACACTTAACGTGATATTAATTTGCCAATTTAAGCATTTATTAGGCTATTGGTGTTAATTTTTCGGAGCCATGCAACCGAATTAGGCTTGGAATATCCCAAGAAGAAATAGAGGACCAACTAGCATACATATCACAATAATAAACCCATTCTGATATTATTTATTATTTATTATCTATTGATTAACGACTTTGATACGCCACTAAACTTGATGGGCTATATTTACAGGTTATCATAATGGAGATAGGCCTATAATTTTAGCTGATTATTTAGTATTGGCCAAGGCTTATGATACAGTTACCGTATTAAAATAATGTTAAGAATATGAACAATATATTATTATGATTATTATTTTTATTATACAACATTTCAAGCAGATACAAATACGCCAAAGATAGATTTATAGTTGCATGCATTTACTGTATCATATACAATTTTCAATTAACTAACAGGCTATGTATTCATATGCGTCAATGAATGTAATTGATATTTTATTGTATGTGTTACGCATGTTTAAGGTTTTATTTCCAGTAGAAGCCTATAGCCTATACCGTTCTCATTTAACCTAATTTCCTGGTTACACTATTTACAGTATTTACTGAAATTGACATTAAAAACGATTCCTTACGAGTTACTACAAATAATTAACATTTGCTTTACAGGGAACAGTTTCTTAATATTATGAAATAGTAGCCTACACATTGCCTACTATTTTTTTATACTGCATGAACATTAATCCAAAACTTCATGAACCAAAAAATGTAAATCTGCTTATCGCTGGTGACTGTGTGTCATGGCGTGCACGTTTGTTTTGGGATAAAAAGTCCACATGCTGCATTTGATACAACACTTCGACAGGGCACAAATCACAAACTTGGAATGGGAGTTAGAGCTGTTCCTCGGCCTAAATAAAACGAGTACGAGGTCCAAGGGCCAGCTTGCACGAATTACCAAGAGAGTGGCAGAGAGGCTATTCTTGCGACTTTTATTACACAATGCATTAATAGGGGGCTTATAATGTAAAAAGTTCAGCACTTATACTTAGGCCTATTTACAATGTTTTCAATATTGTGTACTGTATATTATAATAGCGTGGGCCATTAGGGGCACACCTTAAACACATAATATTAACCCTAACCCTTATCCAGTAATCAACGAGAAAAAGGAGCATCCGTTTTATTTAGCTGGAAATCTATATTTGGTTAATGGATATCGTCCGTGTGGACAATTCAAACGCCTTTAGCCACGTCATCCACCATTAGCACCGTGACCTACATAGGGTCTGCCCATCTCCACGTGCAGAAACAGCAAACAGATGGAGAACCGTGGCCGCTAGCGAAGGCTCTCGCGGATCATTAGCGCATAGGCACCTTTCCACAAGACACAGATCTCACTGATCACCAGACATTCTCACAGCTTAACCTCAGTTTTGTGATCTCCTTTCTTCCTCCACCGTCTCACTTGCTGTGCTGTCATGTTCTCACAAGCAATTAACTTGTAATTCTCTGCAACCTGCCTAGTAGGATCCACTACAATACTTTGAAAGAAGACTTATGTTGCTTAATGGTGTTTCACTCTATCCTTGTGTGTGTGTGTAATATAACCTGTTCCTTACTTTGCTCCCACTTGACCCAAAGTGCACTTTGCCTCTCTACCAGACGACAGGTTATAGATTGAGTTGCTCTCTCATACAACCTCATCACACTATCCTCTTTTCATCTTCTACCACCTTCTTTTCTACCTCCTAATCATTTATTTCCTTCCCTGCTTCTTGTCCACCTTGTGTGCATAGTGCATATTTATGTATGTTTGTGTGAGTGTGTGATTATATGTATGTGTACATATGCACACCTTGTGTTATCTTCGGGTCATTCGGCCCTTCAGTCATTGTGACCCCACGTGTTGCGACAACTTTACCTAAAGTGAAGCATTTTCTTTTAACCGTCGGGCTGTCTCACACATCCCACAGCGCGAAGGTTGAAAGAAAATGCTTTTTATTTGTTTTTGTATTGGGTAAAGTTGTTGCAGAACAACGATGCTTCGAGTCACTGTGACCCGAAGGCAGCAAGGGTTAAGGAAAAAAGAAGGGTGTTATGGCTACCATGCCGTCTTGTTTCCTAGAGTTCTGCAAGTACAGCTCATGCAAGACCATAACAACACTGTCTACCCACAATGCCCTGGGGTTGGGCAGCCAAATGGAGCATGCTATTGGCAGGTCACAGATGAAGAGGTGTGGCCACTGATATTCTATCTACTTTCATTCTATGAAATATATACTGTCCAAGGTAAGTCGACCGGTAACTGTCAGCTTAATTTGCAATATACTGTTGCAATATCATTATGTTTTAATAATTCAACATACTTACATTTAAAATAGGATAATATACACAGAGTAATTTAGCTAAATAATTACATTTGCATTCTCACTAGTTTTGGTGTTCCCTGCCCCAGACCTCTTACTACCTTTCCATTCCTCCAATCCAGTTCATTTCTAACTTTTCTACTTCTCCCCCCCCCACACACACTGACCCCCCTGTCAAAGCATATCACAGGAGTGTGTGCACTGAAGCTTAAGTCTGTGTGTGTGTGTGTGTGTGTGTGTGAGAAGAGATGGCTACATTCCATAGAAAAGCCCCTCTACACCCACAGAGAGAGAAATAGAGCGATGTCGAGGCATAGTGTGTGTGTTCAGTCAAATCTGTTTGTGTGTGGATACCCACTGCCATGCCTGTGTTTCTGCATGGGGCAGTGCTTCTATACAGAGCGGGTCTAGCCTGGAAGCGGCAGGGAGGACCAACGTGTGCATGTCCACAGACTGCTAACAAAACAATGTGTGGGTGTGTGTTTGGGTTTGAAAGAAGGATGGTTTGCCTGTATGTTGTGTGTATATGTTTGAGAAAGGGGACTGTCAGAGTGAATCACAGTAACTAGGGAGTATGATGTGTGAGTGTGTGTGTGTGTGTGCGCACTATTTTCTGCGTGACTGAACGGGGGCCCCCCTCAGCCAGCCCTTCCATTAATTTGACCTCTGTTGACCCCAATGAGTCCCTTGACAGAGGTCATCATCCCTAACAATGGAATATACAGTCACCTCTGATATTTAGGTGAGTCTGAGGCATAGAAAGTTTTCAAGTCTGAATTCAAAATTATTATGAATTGGAGAAAAAAAAAAGAGGGGTTGTCCTTGTGGTGTGTGTGTCCCTGTGTACCTACCTGTGTGTCTGTGTGGGAGTGTGTATATCCAGAAGAACTACCCTATCCTGAGGGACATTTGAAACCAGAACTACATGACAGAGCACATTACAAGGTAAACAACTTGGCTATTAGTTAGAGCTGAAATACGAGAGAGACCGACAAAAGGTACCGATGTGTGTGTGTGTGTGTGTCCGATACACCCCCAAAGAGAGGCTGATGGGCTATTGATTGTCTCATTTAGTGGACCTGTGCATCCCTCTATAATGCATGGTGCTTGAGGAAATTGAAAGGAGGCCAGGGGGGATAACCCCTCCCCTCTGAAAAACCAGAGTGAGAGACAACGAGGATGGATGGAGAAGTGATGGAGGGAGCGGGACAAGAATATGCTAAAGTGGTGTTTGACATGAGTCACAGGAGAGAAAGCTGGAGAGAGAGAATGAGATAGCACTTGGAGGTGTAGAATGAGTTG
This sequence comes from Osmerus eperlanus, assembly GCF_963692335.1. Lineage (NCBI taxonomy): Eukaryota > Metazoa > Chordata > Actinopteri > Osmeriformes > Osmeridae > Osmerus > Osmerus eperlanus. Next base: position 11,675,458 of record NC_085031.1, read on the forward strand.
AGTGTATTTCAAGGCTGCGTGTGAGTGTCAGCATGTGTGTGTGTGTGTGTGTGTGTGTGTGTGTGTGTGTGTGTGTGTGTGTGTGTGTGTGTGTGCGGTGTAAGTGTCTGATTAATTCATCCAGTCTGGCCAGAGCTGTCAAAATCAACATGACCTCACCCATTCCATTAATATGGGACTGAAAAATGACCAACAGTGACACACATTTTAGAACGCAACACACTGAAACCCTTTGTAAACACAGTTCTTGTCATACATAATTGATCAGGTACTATTGTTACATTGATTGTAACACTAGCAACTACATAGCTTTTTTGGATGAGGGGAATGTTCCAAGTAAAAAGGGTCTGAGAGAATTCGTCAGACACATCTACCTGATCAAATATCTAGAAGTGGACTGCTTTTCAGGGATTTTGGATGTGTATGACAAACCACTGCACAGGCACCCGCACCCCCCCCCCCCCCCCCCCCCCCCACACACACACATACACACGAGCAGGCACACACCAATAGGTGTGTATCAATTAAACGGCTTGCCTCTCCAGCTTGTCCCATACATCCTGTCCCTCTTACACACGTCAAGATAATGTGCCATTAATGTCAGGCTGAAAACACATTATTGATCAACCAATGGTTAGGGATGGACGGATAGGGAGTGGAAGGGAAAGAGAGAGGGAGAGAGAGAGGGACTTGGGTGAGAGTATCATGGCCTAGGGGACAGCAACACTTATCTGTAACACCACAGACTCAATGCCACACACACACTGGGAAAGTGTGTGTGTGTGGCAAGGGAGGGGGGCAGACATGGAATATTCACTGCGGTTTCACACAGACACGTCGATACACGTCCATTAACGATAGATAAGTTGTCAGAAATACTCCCCCTTTTATCTCCTCTCTCTCCTCTTCCATCCTTTCTCTGCTCTCTATTCGTCCTTCCTTTCCTCCTGTTCTCTCAAGATGTGTGTATTCTGGGGCACTGTTATGTGTGTGTGTGTGTGTGTGTGTGTGTCTCTAGTCCACAGTTTCTCTACCCATTAGTCTTATGTTACTGTCCTTTTTGGCCTCCATTGATTTTCTCTTGTCTATCATACTTCACAGTACACACACACGCAGAGTACAATGAACAAACCAAAGGATATCAACTGTGTCTAGCCAAATGAAGGCCTTATGCTCTACACCACTCAAGCAAGCAAACAAAGATGAACTCATATCAGACACACACAAACACACATCAGACACACATACACACACCATGGTCTTCTGTTAGAGGATGCGAACGACCAGACATATACACCGTGAGAAGCTTGTGTGGGCAGAGAGGAGGTGACCTGCAGACATATGAACCCTAGGGAGGCCTGGGACACTACGCTGGCACGGTTTAAACTGTCAATGCCACCTGGCCGTAGGCTGGTAAGAGGGTTAGAAGAGACATGAGCAATCTCTCTCAAACGCAACCCACTTAATACCTTGAAAGGAGAAGCCACCTGCTAACATCCTCTCATCATCGTTCTCTCCTCTCTCATTCCGTTATCTGCTCTTTCCCTTCTCTTTTCCCATCAACTTCTTCTGTCTGCCTCATCTCCCCCTCTTTCTTATATCTCGTTCCCCTTTCGTTCCACCTCTCTGTCCTTCCTCTTTGTCTATCACTTACCCACTTCTCTTCCGTCTCTCCTCTTCCCTCCATCTCGCTCTCTTGCCGCTGCTGTGTGTGTGTGTGTGTGTGTGTGTGTGTGTGTGTGTGTGTAGCCCCGGAGCAGGCTGATCTCTGGAGGCCCCTGCTCCCCTCCGGCCCCGGGCCAGAGGAGCCTCTAAGTGCTCACTAATAGCCCTCGCAATCAGGCCGGGCTGCGGCGCGACCCCGACGCTCGCCCTCAGGAAAGAGAAGAAAGCATCAATAAATCAGATGAATAAATAACGGCGGGCACGGGATCCGCGCGGCTACGCGCTCCAAGCATCGTGGCATGTGTTTTATAATGAATATAGATTGAGGCGGTGAAATATTTATGGTGCAAGGTCCATGGTGGTGGGGTGGGGGGGGGGAGTGGGCGAGGCTAAATACTGCATGGTAAATTCCATGTCTCCTGAGGTCTGACAAACAGAACTACAACGCAAGTAGAACCCCCAATGGACTTCAAATAGTGTTAAGGAAATGCTTCATTTGGGGGGACATTTTGAAGTGGTTTTCAAATGGATTGTGAGGTCATAAATGAAAGCCAAGTTCTTTATTGTGATGTCATTCAGAAACTCTAAAAAAGGAACAGTTTCAACCCGTTCTCATTCCCAAGTCGTCAAGTACCGAGCGCTTTGTCACGGCCCTGTGTGTCTGATGCAGGCGCACAAGGTAACCTTTGGCGTCAGTATGAGACGTATTGGGCCTTCAACTAACTCCAATGTAAACCCATCCGCGGCAATATTGGACCCTCAGAACAGCTGCTCCGGCTGTCCATTGACACAAAAATAACTGGCCACGGTGTTATGATACGCTCTGAGCAACATTCCCATTGGAGAAATGAAGGGTGGGAGGCCACCGTACAGAAGAATTTTCTGATATCCTCCAAAAAATGTCAACCCAAAAACACGGAATTGTCATTGTGTCATTGCTCTAAAGGTTCAGGGGGGGGGGGGGGGGGGGGAGGTCTGAGGAACAGGGTTGAGAACCGCTTAGTGCATAGAACATTCCGCAATCCAAAGCTGAACTTTTTTTCTCAGAATCAAAGGAGAAATAATAAAAACAGATATTTTGTTGTCTCTTCATGTCTGAGCTGCAGCTAATGTGATGTCACATTGGTACACTTCAGTAGGGTCTATTGGGATGTCATGGAAGGAATTTTCCATTCGAGTCAGTTGTGGTCTCATAGAGGGCAAAGATAAAACCACACAACCACAGAGAGAGAGAACACATTGTTCCTGAAGAAACAAAACAATCGACCAATAAACAAGGCGCTTTAGGTGAACAAGCATTTTAGTGCAGGCGGAGGAGAGGGGAGGTAAAAAAAGAACAGCAAACAAGTGTGTTCCCAGGAGTGGTAAAATGGCCTGAGGAGAGCTCTGAAAGTTGCCTTTTTGGGGGGGGGGGATCATTACCAGAAATCAGATACAATACTCTGTGTTTGTGTTGCAAGTATGCGAAAAGAACCATGCACAATTCTGTGATGGTGTAGGCTATATGAATTATTGTGTGCGATGCATTGATCTGAACATCTTTTTATAGTGTGCTAACGAAAACACAGTAGAAAAAAGGTACAAACAAAAGAATAAATACAATATATATTCCTCCACCACAACCCTGGAGTATGCTGCATCCACAGAGAATCATCTTGAGTTTAAGAACCACCGCTGCAGCTACACATCTGTTAAACTGACCAATGAGCAGGAGGCACAAATTAAATGTAGACAAAACAGACTACAGAACTGACATGAACATAGCTCTACTGACATGAACACAGTCTGCTAGTCCGTCCCCCCCCCCCAACACACACACCCCCCTCCCTAACCCCAATCCCTCTCCGCCCGCCAGCAGGGAGAGAAGAATGCTCCTTACTTAAGCGTTCTCTGTGGCCTCTGCACCTCCGCACCGCTGCACCGCTGCACCGCTGCACTGCTGGCGCTTTCCCTACTTAGAGAGGAGGAAAGGCGCTCTGGCCGCACACACAATACCTGCCTCCAAGAAAATATTTAGTAAGAGTAAGAGTTTGTTGGGCAGCTTTTACTTTAAGTGCTCCAGTCTGAATGGAGGGGCGTGTGTCTGCGTGCATGTAGATGTGTGCGTGCGTACTGTGTACTTGTGTGTTGGGGGGGTTCCACAATATAATGGTGCAGCGATAGAAAGTGATCAACTTTTGACGGACAGACTTCAGTGAGCTCTTCGGAAATCAGTCCAAAATACTACACTACAATCAAGCGGCTGTACGTACCAACTTGAACGCATTTCTAGGCTTCGCAATGATTCTCCTTGTAAATGCAGATAGAGATGTGGGACTTTGGGAGTATGCTGTGCGTTGCCGAGTGTGTGTCTGAGTATGCTGTGTGTGTTCCCTCTCTCTGCCTCTCTATTCTTCTGCATTTTACATGACTCTGGGGCCGGTCGCCCTCGCCTGTCCACTCCGTTCAGATCAGAGACTCCAGCCAGAACAGGGAGACGGCAGCAAGTCTCCACCACCACTGGCTTTGCGGCACACTGTGTGTGTGTGTGACAGGTTTGGTTTCAGCGTGCATACGTAAATGTATGTGTAAGTGCGTGCGTACATACGTGTCAGTGCGTACGTACAAGTGCGTGCAATTATGATATTAGCACTATTTCACATAGCAGGAGATAACTTTTAGAAACCATATTAATCTATATTGTACTGAAGATTTTGCATACAGTAGTAGGCCTCGGTGGTGTCTCTCTCCATCTGTGCTTTTGTTGACATTACATTACAGAGCAACAGTTCTGTCTGCCTTGACCATGTTTTTATACCACCCTTCTCCTCCTCCTTTCTCTATTTGTCTCCTCCCTACCCCCATCTCACCCCCTCTCCCACGCTCTCTACAACCTCTGGATTATCTATGGCCTGATGCCTGTTAACTATTCATGATTTTTCTCTTTTGTAAAGTGAGATTAAACTTTCATGCAGTACAGAAGGTGACAGTCTATTTCAAATGGTCCCACTTAGAATAAAGACTTTGATCCCCAGTCTCGTGCCCTGATGTTTCAGTTTGTGGCATGTTTAGACAACACAGCTTTGGCAAATGCCAACAAAAAAGACAGTACTTGTGTAACACTTAATGTAATGGCAAACTACCCTACTCTACACACTTTACTCTTGGCACATTTAACACACTCACTTTCATTTCCGCTGTGGGACAATTACACGATAAGATAACACGAAACTCTAAGATTACGAGACTTCATAGAACAGATATAGCCGCAAAGCATAGTAGCACTATAGGATAGCTGTAGTATAGTAGTACAATATATTAGCACTTCACTCTGGTCTAGACAGAGCAGGAGGGTACAGTCAGTCTGACATGTTTGCACACAAAAGAGCCACAAGCAGTCATACAGCGAGGTGGTGAAGGACCTGATCTGTCTGAAGGAGAAAGAGAGAAAAAGAGACAGAGAGAGAGAGAGAGAGAGAGAGAGAGAGAGTGAACCAGGTTGTGGCGCTCCATACTTTCATACACTCAGAGCCTCAGCTACCCTCAGTAATGAAACCAGGCGAGTTTCAGTGTGTTATAGTCTGTGAGTCATATTAAACGCTAAGAGAACTATATTCAAAGGAGCTAACAGCCTTCGTGTTTGTGTGTGAGTGTGTGTATATATTGCTGTATGTCTTTGACTCCTTGTGTCAATGTGTCTTTCTGAATGTGAGTGCCAGTGTGTCTGTATGTGTCTTTTTATGTCTTAATGCACATTTAATGAGACTAGGCCTCCATGCCTGGGGAAGGGCTCTGCCAAGCTTCCTTCATCTGTGGTGACAGGGCGAGGAGTGAGCTATGAATTATTGCTTATTAAAGAGTGATTATCAGGCAGCAATGCAGGGCAGAGCGCATATGTGGGGGGTGGGGGGGGGGCAGAGGTAGAAAGAGAAAGTGAAACACTGAAAGAGACAGAAAGAAAGACAGTGAGAAACAGAAAGAGCAAAAACACTTTCACAGAGTTTTTGTTTATATTTATTCAAAAACCACTTACATAGGTGAGTATGGCACTACATATATCTGTAACGTCATTTCACAGAGTCAAAACTCTAATTAATGATATCTGTACAATTAACAGGTCAAAATTCCAGTTCACAAGATATCTACAATGTCATTCTAGTTCAAGGGACAAGTTCAAACTTAATTTAAGATATCTAAAATGGACAATGTGGATATATTGAATTTAGGGTAATTCAATTGATCTTGAACTAGAATTATGAATTGTCCAAATTAAATTGTAGATATCTGAAACCTGTCATAAATTAGCTGTGGATATCGTGAATGGAAGTTTAGATATCTGTAATGAAAAACCCCATTCAAAAATAAATGAGGTTGGACATTTACCTAACACTCGTGCAGTCAAGACCAAGTTTTACTGTAAATCAATAGGAATATCATGGTTGATGGACACATTCTCCATCTGAATAAAGTAAATTGAGGTACTCAGTTGAATTTGGCAGTCTGGAGTTTTGGAGTCGAGAGGGACAGATAAATATTAGATGTGATACATTTATTGTGCGGACCTTGTTGTGTTGATGGTTTGAGAACAGTGTTGTCGGTGTGTACAGACATGCCTCAAGGGGTTTTTAGATATATATGAGAGAAAAAGAGAGAGAGAGAGAGAGAGAGAGAGAGAGAGAGAGAGAGAGAGAGAGAGAGAGAGAGAGAGAGAGAGAGAGAGAGAGAGAGAGAGAGAGAGGGTAGGAAAAGTAAAGAGAGAGGGAGAGGAATCGAGAGGCAAAAAGAAAAGGTTAAAGAGTGAGAGAGTAAATGTGTATGTGTGCAAGAGAGATCCCTCTCTAAAGCCTTTTCGTATTTCACCTGAAGGAACCACAAGGTGTTTCTCTCGCCTTTGCGATTGTAAAAAGCTTTTTTTTTTTTTTTTTATCCCATCCTGTCGGATTAATCAATATTGCAGAAGAAGTTCGGAAATAAATGAATAAATAAAATAAAGAAGACATATACCCCAAAATGCACTTATTGGTACACTGTTTTCATATCTGCCCTCTGGCCATGGCCCCTGCTCACGGTGTCCATTTACTGAAATGTAGAACCAGCGTCTCCAAAAGACAGAAAATGCATTAAAGGGAATCAGTGAAAATCGGGTAGGTGCTGGGTGTTGATCTTTAGATAAGTATCTGTTTATTTGCAAGCTTAAAATAAAATAATCTGGGGCATTCCGGTTGCAAACCGGGTAAGAAAGAGTATCACATGGGCTCAGGACTTAACAGTGCAACCTGGGATTGATTCCAGCCCGGGTCATTTGCTGCATGTTATCCCCTCTGTTTAAGACACTCAAACTATCACCATCAGAGGAAAATGCCAAAAATAATAATAATAATCACCATCATGACCATTAACTGATTCAAACAATTACAATCATATACTAAATCAAATAAAACAAACATCTATACAGACTTTTATGGCATAATAGAAACAGAAAAAAAATGCCATTGGCTTCAGTGAGTGTGCCTTCTATTGGTTGTACACTATTTCAGTGGCTACATCACTATCAATCTGTCCTACATGCGTATCAGGTTTCAGACAGGCAAAAGGGTGACTTCATTTTCTCATCCCTCCTCATGTCATGTCCACTAGATTTATTAGAAAGATTCATCTTGTTTTGGAAATGCAATAGATCTGAGAAATACAGTATTGGTGTGTGTGCGTGTGTATGGATAGTGATTTATGGATGGGTATTGGTAATCAATATAGCTCTTTTAGGTGTCATGATTGATACTTTGGAGTTGTGTGCATATGGATCTGTAAGTTTATCCTGCAACTGATTATTCCCACATGCAAACCATTAGCTGGGCTCACATGAAGGCATTTAGTATTTGTGCCAATGAATTACCTGATGAAAGTGTAAAACATTATGACATTTTTGGCGACACAATGGCGACAAATGATATAGAAAGAGAGGCAGCCCAAAGCTCCAATGTGCTGGGGGTTCTGTCCTAAAAACTACGGACAGCCTATTTGTATTCGAGAGGCCCCTTGCAGAACTCGCTCCTACTCTTCAAACGCGGAGATCTGAGGTTAGATCTCAGATAAGAGGGTCCAGAAACTTCTCTTTGCTTGTCTGTCAACAGATTTCACCTCGGACAGCAACGACAGACATACTCTACCTCCGGGACAGATAGAATAAAAGTGGCCATTTTGATTGGGCTTTGATTAAATGTTGTTAACAACTGTGGAAATGTGTAGCCCGCACACCCCCTCCTTCCCCCAACACACACACACATAGTGGAGTACAAAGACCCCAATCACCAAGCCACGAGAAGCACATGGGTAACCTACAAACCACTCACACATTCAACAAAGAAACAATCTTTTCAAAAGTTCACGTTGTACATCCAAAAAGTCTCACTGTGTCTCACCTCAAACGTACACCCAGGTAAAAGTCACCAGGAGAATTCTGCTCGTCGCACCGTGGCCATTTTTTCCTTTCTACAAACAGAAGTTTTCTTGTGTGTTTCTTTTATTAAACAGGATCATCATTGACAGATAATCCTAGTCTGAGTCTAACCCTGGATAGGAGCCACTGTGGCCCCTTCACTATTACCAAGGAATGTCTCATAGAAGGTGATGAGGGACGACAACAATATTCATGTTATCAGTTCTCTCTGATCAGGGCGGATACTTAAAACCCAGCAGGGAGGGGAATAACACACACACACACACACACACCATACACAGTACACACACACACACACACAAACAAACTAAATGGCCATAATCTAGCTAATGAGCTAACAAGGACAGCAGAAGGGGATGACAGTTGAAATAGCCCCTGAGAGACTTAGCCCGACAAAGGGCAGGTCTGTTTCTCTAATGTCCAGAGCCTTTCTGTTTGGAGGGAAATGCTAAACAACAGATACTTGCTTCTTCATCTTTCAACGCTCTGGAAAAAAAGGTTATGGTTGTATTTAGACAAAGGACATGTCTGTTATTTCGAAACAGACATGTAAACTACCAATTTAACTTTTAGGTAGTGGATAGGGCTGATTTTAGAACCATAATGATGTATTTTGTGGCCAAATGGATATTTGAAAAATGTTCATCACAAATATGCAGGCTATATTTTGAAAAACACACACCTGCAAGCAGATTTTCAATTAATTCCCCCAAGACTGAAACTGAATGCCATGTGATAGCTGGCTCACATAGCCAAACTGTATCATATCACAGACTCCGTGCCCACTTCCTTTCTGATTGCAATAGATTTCAGATGAGGATCAAAACTTTGAAAGTGAGTCCATAACCTGTGGGCTTTAGGCAGGTCTGGACTGGGACTGAAAAACGGCGGACTTTGAAACGCAGACCGGCCCACGGTCGTGTATTATTATATATATATATATATTTTATTTTATTTTGCATTATGCCACGGCCGTTTGACCGGCCGTTCAGGAAATCTCCCGACTCTCCCGAAGGCCAGTCCGACCCTGGCTTTAGGGCACTAACAGCAAAGAGAAAGAGAGAGCGAGAAACAGAGAGATAAAGAAAGTGAAGGATAGAGGAAAGGGGGAGAGAGATGGAGGTGTTCCCCCGATAGTACAATAATATCACGATTTTACAAACTGATCAAAGCTTAGACTTAACTTGGTATTCAAGCCAAGAGGTATGAGCGTAGCCATACTACTAGTAGCTATTCATGTGCTTATAGCCATACGTGTGTGTGTGGGTTTCAGTATTTGAAAGTGTGTTTGCATGTGTAACCTATACATACATGGCCTTGATTACCCGTGCTCTCTCTCTCCTGGTGCCAGCCAGACCCGCCCTACTCCTCCTCGTGCCAATCTGTGACTGATTTACCCGTCTGTTGCCGGGAGACAGACGCTATGGGATACGGCATCCAACAACCGCCGATCCACAACGGGGGCCGGCGGGTCGAAGGGGGCCGATCACCTTAGTCTAAACTGACACCTCCATTCACCTCAGAGTGTGTTTAGGGGCCCCTGCTGGCGGAAACTCACACCGCCGGCTGAAACGCACACCGCCAGCTCGGACGCTAAGACTAAACAGCAAACTGGGTCATGACAAGAGTTTGGATGAGGGTGCTGTTTGCTGGGATGATTCGCATTGCCCCTCACGCTATTAAGTATCCTCCTTGGGGGGATTTGGCATGCGTGTGTGTGTGTGCGCATGTGTGTGTGCGCATGTGTGTGTGTGCGTTTGATCTGGTGTGTTGTGTTTCTAAGCAATCGTGACAGTGGTGAGACTGAGTGTTGCGTGCTCCCACGCACTGCCCAGGTGTAAACTGAGAATGAACAGGATGTGTGTGTTACAGCTATGCGTACGATGACAACTAGGTACCCCAGTGCGCCAATAGTAAGCTAAGCCAACATAAGTGTGAAAAATCAAAAGTCCTTCCCCTGGAGGCGCCAGTGAATAATCTTTTTTCTTCTTCTGAATAACCATAAATGCAAGATCATTTTCTCGCCGGGTTAATTCCCAGACCTTTGTCTTTAGCTGGGTGTAGAAGGAACTTGGAACTTCAAAAACGGTTTGAAATTAGGAAATTCAATTAGGTTAAATTGCAGTAATCACAACATGCACAAGGCATGTATAATCATCTGACACTGTTTGGGGGACCAACACTTAAATACCCAAAACCAACAGAATAACATCCTAGGGTCAAAGGTCGGGTGACTGGAGGGTAGAGTTGTTCCCTCTCCTTTCCTTTCTCACCTCCCCTCTCTCTCCCCATAACGAATACAAGAGCCCCAATGGACCCTCGGTCTGACCTAGAATAAGTGGTCCGCACTCGGAATTGCCATCTTCAAAGAACCGCCACTTCCGGATGGAGGCCCCCCCAGCCCCAGGTCTGAGGTGTGTACGTGTGTGATATGCGAGATGTGTGTGGGTATTTGTGTTGACTGCCACAGAGGTGACTGCCCACCTCCCAAACTACCCAGCCCTTAGGAGAGCAGAGACAATCCAGACTCGGGCTGTGACTGTGATGATGGCTTGGCTCTCTTTAAAAGTGTCATGAGCCATATAACCATAGCAAGGACCTATTAAGCAGATAATTCTATGGAGAAAAAGCATTATTGGACCAACTGCATTCTTAAAGGAGTTAAGGACATTCCACAGTGGTTCGAGGTCTTTATTCAAAAACAGCTAGTATATTGAAAAAAATCACAATGATAAAAAATGATGGTCATCTAACATTACATGTAAACAGTGTGTTGTGGGTTTTTGGTTAAGAGATGTAACACAAACTGCTTGTATGCAACGCTCCTTTTTCACACTAATGCCAGTAAAGCACAGGTCAACATCGAGAAACTGATCAATGGACTCGCGGGCGACGGGGGAAGCCCACAGGACTGTGGAGGGAGCGGAGCCAGACTTGCCCTCAAGCCAGCTCGTTGTTGCGGATACCAGACTTGACAGAGAAAAACCACGTTGCCCACCACAGAGGGGGCAAATTTCTCCCATGTTAGATAAATTAGCCAACCCCTCATAGCTGGACTTCCTATTGGACACGGCCTCCTTCTGATCTTGAACCGACACCCCCAAATGGATCCAAGGTGGATGGGGAAGGATGAATTTGTGGTGTGTGGTTATGATTGATTAAGCTTTGGGCCTGGGGAGGGAAAGGGCAACCCTGGAATCAGAACGGAGACGAGCCAGGGCTGAAGTGCTATCCTTCATTTGTCTTCGGAGGGTAGGAGGAATGAAGGGAGAAAAAAAGTGACAAAAAGATGGAAAAAAGGCAGAAATGAAAAGAAAGGATGAGTGTATCGAGACAAATTCTACAGGGACAAATATAGAAAGCAGAAATGCACATGTAAGGAGAACATAAGTAAACGAGGGACAGAGAAAGTTTTTAGAAGAAAGGGAATGTTTGAGATGAGAAGGGAAAAGAATAGGAAGCAGGGGGGAGGAAGGAGCTGACAGTGTACAAGTCAACTACAATGTGAAACTCTCACAGAACCAGATGGCGTTTTCAAAGTAAGGGAAGTGTAGCGGCATGGAAGGGGGTGGACACAGGGCAGATCCTATGCTAAATGATTACCCTAATGAATAGGCCAGTAATAACCCCAGCCTGGTTCCCAGAGTTTGGTGGCTGAGGCCTAGCGATGGGGTGGGGGGTGGGGGCTTGTTTTTTTTCTCACTTGCCAGTGGAGAAAATAGAAACATGGAGCTTTTAACAGCACAAACACAACCATGTGCAAACACACTTTTTACAACTTTTCCCAAACATTAGTGGCACCCTTCAGGTTATTCCAAATGCACACACACACACCTGTGTCCTCAACAATAGCTATGACGGCGGATGTCTGTTCTACAGCAGCAAAACACAATTTCTGAACCCAGTATTGATTAAGAAACACAGGAGAGAATCCCTCTTCATTTGAAATTTCAAAACATCCTAATGTGTTTGTGTGCGTGCTCATGTGTGTGTGTGTGTGTGTGTGTGTGTGTGTGTTGACAATGCACTTCACTGAAAAGGTGAACACCCTCCACTACGCCTCTCTTTCCCAGGAACCTTTTTGCCGGTTTGCTGCGGGTGACTTGAGGAGTATCTCCCCATGTCCGACACATCCAACATGGCCCTGCTCATCTATGACAACAAAGAATTCAATGTTGGGGGGAAAAGGAGGGGAAAAAACACGAGGATAAAGAATAGCAGCTGGGGGCCCCAGAGTGCCGGGACACACTAATGGAACCAGGTGGGACCATGTTACTGTCCCTCTACGACTCTGTGAAAGCATCTACAGCACGGTAAGGCCAGGTGTCAGGGAAGGGGGGGGTTGGACGCCGGGGTATGAAGAGCAGGGCTAGGTGTCGGGGAGCAAGGGGCAGCTGTCTGAATGCGTTGTATTTGCCATTTCACTTCCAAGGCCTCCTGACATGGAATTGTGAGGACGTGTAATATCGGAGCATTGAAAAGTCGTGTCTGTATGTTTGTGTGTGTGTGTGTGTATGTGTGTTTCTACTTGGAAATGCGGGTCACCGACATGGTGTGTGCTTCATGTACCAGTTTGAGTTTCAACTCACTTAGATAGATGCCTCAATACCTTTTACTGACGCAACAGAGTTGTACGCCAAAGTGTAAATTGAAGTTTGGTGACTTGAAATGACTTTACCACAACACCTACGCAATCGTCCACAAAATGACACAGATGGATATGTAAACAACACCCACTGGCATCTTTCCAGAGAGAAAACTGGTGTCTGAAAATTCACTGCTCTGCCTGCATTGGCTGCTACAGGGTACAGAGATCCTCCTCGTCACATTAGCTAAGCGTTGGTATGGCTTACTTCCTGAATCAACTCACTAAATAAAAAATACATACAGCCTGATCCACATTCACCGGCTACACCTTTCCATCCAACTCCCTCCCACACGTTACCATGGAGATGACCAAATGCATATCATATGCATGCATGAATCTGTGCTGTCGGACGCTCTGAACAGAACCGGGGAGGCAGGGAGAAAGAAATGTGTTCTAGTTCATGCAAATTTTATATATTTAATGCCAGGTTAAACTTTTCTACTGCTGGGGAGGAGGCAACGAGGCATGAGGAAAGAGGGGTGGGAGACAGAGAAAAAGAGAGGGAATGAGAGAGAGAGAGCGAGAGAGAGCGAGAGAGAGAAAGAGAGCGAGAGAACTCAGAACATATCATTTATATATCTGTTTGTGCACTCCATCTTCTTCTCTCTTATCTTTCCATCTCAATCCATCTCTTCCTGTGTTCTCCATTATTGAAGGTTAGACAGAAGAAGGGCCACAGGTCATTCAAAGCCGAGCACCTCACTGCTGTGCTAAAGATACAGCACACCTCTCTCAGAAAAACCTAGATCACAATTCTTCCTCTTTCTTTCTCTTCAACCCATCCTTCTTATTTCAAAGGAGACTGTACCATTGCAGAGCCGACCGGGATGCCTTCTAGGAACCGCAAACCAAAGCCGGGGTCAGTAAGGGCCAGAGTCACTGCAGGTTTGTCCTCCCAGTACCTATTCTATCTGGTCACATTCAGCGATTTCATGGCTGATTACAGCCCATTCCTGGATTAGGCCTTGTTGTTTTTGGGACGAAGGTAAAGCTAGACTAGCGCTACATTGGCTCTGTGAACTCAGATGGAAGGCCGCAGGGTTGGTTCTCAGACACACACATGCAGACATGCACATGCAGGCAAGCAAAGATGCACACACACGCTCTGCATTCATGGAACACAAGAGTAAACACACACAACTCACTCACACACACAACAGGTCACATAAACAACATTAGTTAATGTAGGACAACCCTTGAATAAGGACACCTGAGTCCAGAGTTCTGCATTTTGTTAACACTAATTAAAATACTGGCATAAACCCACCATTGTACCTGATATCCAACACACGGATATAGAAACATTAGTGCACTACAGTATGTCAATGTCTTTCCCGTGACTTTCCCTGCTACAACAGTTATCCTATGTGGGTGTCAACAAATCAGAAGATTCTCATTCTTCCTATTCTACCATGCCTCCTCTCCCCCTCCCTAGCCTGTGTCCTCCCCTCCCCCAGGCCGAGTGAGCCTTCACTGGGCCTCGGTGGTGCCGGTGAGTCCTGGGTCTCCATGGGCCCGGGTGTCCACGGCTGGCTGGAGCTGTGATGATGGCCGTGTCTGACAGCCGGGCAAACTGCACCCGGAGCCCCCAGTGTGTGAAAGCCCGCTAAAACCCCAAAGCCCTCTACGTGAGAAGGCTGGAAGGGTCGAGTTATCGTAACCCCGAGGTCCTACCGCTTTGGAGCGGTTCAACAGGGTGGTCTGTACAGTATCCAGGTTGTTGTTGACCTGCCTGTGTTTTGGTGGTAGCTATGGCTAAAGAAGGTGGTCCTATGAAGAATTGCATGGTGAAGAATGATGAAGTGGGTAAAGGCTGTGTATGTGTGCGTGAGATATATATGTGGACAACATTTCCTCACACCTTATCTTACATTTGTTTTGACCATGAGATCATACAGACAATGCTAACCTTTCCAGCCTTAGTATCTGTTCACTATCAAGGAAGTTTGAAGCATATGAAGCATGCTGTTTAGGCAACAGGCTGTCTATACAATGCAAACGTATGCAAATCCTTTACTGTTGCTAAGTGGTAAATGCAGTAGCAAAATGGTTTCTTTGTCAAAAAATAACTTTATCCTAATAGTATAAGATTTCTTTTGCTAATTGCTTGCTAAGGGAAAAAAATACCAAATTGGTCAGTTTAGCATTCACAATGCCAAACGCACATTGTGCATTCGCAAATCTCTGATGCGGTCTCAAAGTCCTCTGGTGTTCTCTGATAATGCCCCTTTATCTCATCCCTTACATGTTCAGAAGTGTTTTTACCCATCAAAGGTAGGGGGAGGGGAAATAGGAGTGGAGAAAGAGGGGGAATGAAAGAAAAAGAAAAACACTTGGGACAAGAAATACTAGCGCCAGTCCGGACCATGAGGTCACCAATCATGGAGACCCTGGATTACGACACCAAAGGGACCCTGGGAAGCGTGTCGTGATGCACCGTGACAGGTCTGTAGTTTGACTAAGCCCCCCTGTCCTGATATCGCTAGTGTTAGCATCATCATTAGCCACAAGTATTAGCCACGAGTATTAGCCAGCCAGGCTAGGCTAATACTCCACTAACTATTAGCTTGCATGGCCTATCTCCAGGGAGCATCTTTCTGAGTGACTTAACTCTGCGATAGGAACTTTATCACCTAATTAGCTCACTGCACTGAACTAGCAGCAAATCACTGTAGCCTCTGCCTAATACAAGCTTATGGGTCATATGCAGGGGATTTGGGTTTAACCACTTAGGGGGTTATGTTGCAAGAGCAAGATCCAATGGGTTGATCCTTTAGATGTTTGTATTGGAACAGAGGGTGGTGGGAAACTCCACACCCACGTGAGTTTAATATCATTATCAAAGGGTAAGCAATTGACCCTCCACCCTACCACAGCCTCCATAAATTGTTAAACCTCCACTGTCTGTAGCATGTCTCTCTAGCAATTCCTATGCCTCTTGTCCTCAGCCTCTCTCGTTCTCTCTCTGGCTCATTCACACTTCCTTCATCAATCCGACTCTCTCCATCCTCTCTCCCTTTCTTCTTCTCAGTACAGATAGATATTCCTCTCTCCGCTCAGGGCGTTTGGGTGCTTTTGGTATCAATTATAATCATGACGCCACTTGCTGAGCTGCACTGTGTCATGTCACATCAGGTTAAGCATTCTACTGCAGTGTGATACACTCTGACAATGAGCATATCCTCCACACACACATTTGATGCAGTCTATGGTTTTGTCTGAGATATTATGCTTGAGCAAAAATGTACTCATTTGATAGAGATACAGACAGAGACAAAGAGGTACATGAGGAAAAGAGGCATGCTAGGAGAGATGGATAGGAGAGAGACAGACAGACGGAAGGAAAATGAACATCGGCTAGAGTCTCCATGAGTTGGATTTAGATGCTTGGTTTCATCTTCTCCGTCTGTCTCTACCCATCTCCTTGTATACATACTGAAGGGCACAAAGCGCTTTGACGCCACTGAGCAATATGCAGCGCCCGTCTCCTAGAAGCTCTCAAGAATCAAATTAGATGCGACAAACTGAACATCTCCAGAGAGTTGACTCCACTCGACTACCCCGTCAGCAACTGACTCCCTCCCGAATCGTCAGCTCGACACAACAGATTGTGCGGGGTCGAGGTCAACTGCATCTCTATTCTGGGCTCGTCTAGTTCAAAAGAGTTAAAGTGCCTCTCTAGTCTGGGCTAGTGTAGTTCAAGTGTAAATATATCTTTAGAGTTCAATTTAGTTTGATTTGGTTAGCACAATTTTAAAACCCAAAATATGATTTTCCATTTGATATAATTGCACCATATTTGTGATGACAACCCTATAAGTTTATTTTGGAAGAAAAAATTTAATACTGGCATAATAAATTTGGTCTTTTTACAATAACTCATTTCCTCAATTAATCAAATATCTAAGATTTTTTTATGGGACTTCAAAGTGACTAACAGAGTAGAATATTATGTAGCACTACAGTAAGACATCATACACAAAAATAACACAAGCCTCCTGCCAGCTCAGCTGAGCGTTGGTAAACATTAGCTTTAAAGCTGCCATCATGAGATCATGTGATCTAATATAAAGCTGGATTCCATCTGATTCTCTCACTGTGGTGACTCCAGGGCGATTAAAGAAACAACTTACAGCCATTGCACCATCATCCTCATCGCTGACTCTAGTGTGTCGCGTGCAACGGTGCGTTCACATATACACACATGACAAGTGAAGTTGCTGTGTTAGCTAACGCACTGATGTTCCCTAGCCTTAGTCCTCAGGGTGGGTTCGCTCTTGCACTCTTCAGTGTTCACTTGTAAAGTGTTTCTCTCACACACACTCTCTCCCCATTTCTTTCTTCCTTTCCTTTTCTCCAGGCAGATAAAAAAAAGCTGTAAAAAAGATGGACATGGCCATGTATCTTAGCATCCGCTGTAATGTGTTGTGTTTTGCTATTGCCTAATGACTCACTCCTCGTTCTAAGGGAGAGCCTGGGCTGGGATGAGACAGACTAATAGTGGGGGAAAGATGTAGGCATGGTTCAGATCTTTGGTAAGAGCACTCCTGCATGCATCCATCCTATCCAAAGTAAGATATAAGCCAAGCAGACATCTCTCACCCTAGTCTCCCTACAGCCAATCCCAGCTTCATCTAGGACCTCTGTGGGTACCTGGAATCTGAAGTCCTTGATTTTCAACCATGCTGACAAACATCTGACTGTGAGTAACCAGGACAGGACTGTCCCAGGACAATTAGAGGGCTCACCACAACGGGCATCTGTGTGGTGCCCTGACACACACACAGGTTTGTTTTACTATCCTAATGAGGACCGACAATTCACTTCCATTTTAAAATGTTACAATCTCTAACCCCTAACCTTAACCCTTAAATGTAATTTTCTGCCCCTAACCCCCCTAAAACTTTCTAGAAATAGCACTTGGAAGTTGTGGAGTCTAAGAAAATGTGGTGACTGCTGGTACTCACAAGGGTAGTTATAAAAAGACCACACACACACTTAAAATACCTGGGGTCAAATTGACCCCAAGGACAAAATATCTTAGTAAATTTGAGGATAACAGGAGGGTTAAGATCAGGTTCAAGGTTCTAAGGTTCCATACCCATGATTTCAGGCCCCAGTTAACCAGGGTAGAAGTTGTACTTATACATTCACTACGGTCGATCTCAAAGTTCTTTTTATTACTACTGAATGAATGCATTCAGTTTTGTCAAGAACATTTTAATCAGATTATCCAGAATCTCACAAGTAAAACTGAATTTATGATACGTTTGAATGCTGTATGCTACACTTTATACTTTATAGTTGTTTGGCACCGCTTTTTAAAGCCTCGGAATACAAGGAACATGTCAACAGTCACAGCTAGGCTACTTCCCCCAGAGACCACTCAAGTGTGCATACGGTAAACGTGCGTGCAATATAAATAACGGTCTACGAGTTCTCCCACTCCTTACGTAAGGTAGCGAAGACAGGAGTCGGGGAAGCAGCCACGGCCGTAGCTGAATGCGGTCAGGAACACTCTGGGCCTGAGGGAAGCTGCTACCTAATTGAATTGCATTTTACTTCAGTACGTTCTAGAAGAAACGACTAAAAGAACCATATGCTGCCAGGGAGGGAGAAAATAGACTGAATAATAAAGTAAAAAATTGTGCAATCCATTAGGGAGCACTCAGTACAGAATTGCTGCAAAAGATACAATTATTATGGGATTGTCATGGGTTTGGTTTTTATTGCTAGCGTGTGTTCTCTTTATACGTTGAAGCCAAATAGTGACAAGTAGAGCACACACCAAAGATTCTGATTCACTACGAAGGAGGTAAAAAGCTACAGGCAATACTAAATGTGTGTAATTTGTAATTTGACTTATACCAATATTAATTTCATCAAAGATATCAGGTTTGAACAGGGCCCAGACAACTTTTTTATCTCATTAATATCTGGTTAAAATAAATCTGGTAAATATTCTGCTCATTTGCATCAATGAGCAGAACTCATTGCATCATGCATCAACTCATTTGTTCTCTAAAGCTGGTTATGTCCTATTATTATGACCAAATCAAAATATATATTTGTCTGCCCACTGAATCCACTGAAAACGTGTCTAATGTTTTTACAAACCCAGAACTTACAAACTGTAGACTTAATATTGATCATTTATTCTCCATTTCCCATTTTTTCTATAAGCTTGTGAGAAAAAGGCAATGACAAGAGTTGCCCTAGGAAATTGACGTAATTACACACAAATGGTGGCTGGTTGTGTCCAATTTCACACGCACCGCCAATGCTCAGGGCTATTCTGTTCTGACCTCTGACCCCTGGCGGCAACCAGAGAGGGCCGAGGTCGACTTGCAGAGGCAACAGTGATATCAACCCTTCTACCACAGGCCCTCGGCGCTGGAAAACTATACTCACGGCATGTAAGAGTGAATTAAGCTGAAACAAATTCATATTTAACTTTTAATAAAAGGAACATTCACATTTTAAAATACAAAGTAATGCATAATGTATGACCTGTTGGGTAACATTTCAATTAGATAAGATGTCAATCGCTAACTGTATTGTTCATTTGTGTATTGTTTCTGAAAGTTGTGAAATCAATGACTATTTTAGTACTAGTGAAATTTGGGGGGTGTCAGATGGGAAGTTAGAGAGGAGCTAGAGGCATGGGATGGGGTTAAAGATTGGGGTGCAGGCAGGAGATGGGGGGGGGGGGGGTTGAGGAGGCAGAGAGGGGCCGTACCATACGGGTTGAGGCCCTAACTCAGCGGCCTGGGTTCCATTTTGGCTCAGACTATTTCTGCGTGTCTTCTCCACTCTCTTTCCCATTCATTTCCTGTCTCTCTATGACCATATCTGTCCAATAAAGCCAGAAGAACGCCAAAAATATATATATTTTAAGGAAGCAAAGAAGAAGTCCTCTCTTCTGGACCACAGTTTCAGCAAGAACCACTTAATTAAACAAATTGCTTGTCTCTCTTTTTCTGTCCCTCCCCCTCTGTCTCTTTGCAGTCTGGTAGAGAGTTTTCCGCCTGAGCTCAACGCAGGCGAGCTTGACTGGGAAAATGTCAAGGAAATATTCAGCCTCAAAGCTCTCGAACAAAAGAAAGGAAAGGGGTAAAAAAAAGGAAATAAAACATGTTCTCTCTTTTGTCTTTCTCAGGGTAGAGTTTGTTGATAACAAACAGACAGAGCATAAGGAAGTGTCAACAAACTCGACCCATTGAAACTGTCGCTTATTATATGGACTTAAGCCAGCAAATTAGTTTTGAGGTCACGACACAACTAGTTGTCATTGTCTAATGCGACCCGGGATCGTTACGCCTCTACAGAGCAAATCAAATAAAACAATGCCATTGTAACGAGAGAAATCAGTAGGTGTTTCAGTAAGCCCTTGTGATGGCCATTATGGGAAACGGATGGGTAACTAGTATGTGTGTATGTGTTGGCCAAGGAAGTGACTTCTCAAGATGACCCTTGAAAAAAACCCTCTAAGCTTCTTTTGTATTTGACAACAATATTTCCTTTCGTTATCTATAGACAAAAAAATAAACATAGAATTAACCTCGCCTAACCAGTTTTGTTTCAGTCCAAAGAATTCCTAATCTCACAGCTATCCTATTCTTCTTGTGCTATGGAGCCATGCTAGGCCAATACACACACACACTCAGCTCCAGCAGCTGTCTGCACATGTCCTGGGAGGAAGGCTCTGGGTAATTGCTGCCTCTCTGTCCAGAACTACAGGATTGGAGATGACACGCACCCATTATCAGACAGGAACAAGTGCTGATTTTCTAATTACCACACGCTCTGGCTAGGCATGCTCAATCACAAACACTGGGATTTGCCTATTCAGGTGCTGGCCAAACCCGAAATAGCCAGCAGCCATCAGCGGCCTGTCTCTGTTCAGTGCTGAGGCTGGGTCTGGATGGTGTGTAGGGATGAGCAGACTTGTTGGCCCTGAATCCATAACCTTTGATTTTCTATTTACTTTAGATATTTGATATGATATTTGCAGTGAGTAACCTACACAAGTCTCTTTTGATGAGCCCTTATTATGGGTTAGGCATCTCGTAAGACTTCCCTACCACCGACACATCGTAAAAACTGAAAAGTTCAAAGTCCCAACAGTTTAAGCAGTGCCACAAGCCCTGCCATTTGTAAACCATGCAGTAACTGCCATTAGTGTTACCTGGGTAGCCCAAGAGCAGGATCGATTAGATCTTAGATCTAATTTACTGATTTCCCATAGAACCCCCAATCAATGTTTAGACAAAAAGCTCCACCTTCAAAGTAAAGGTAATTGATGCAACAAATACATTTAATCCATACAAAGAATATTAAAGTTACAATACACATTTTGATTCATTTTGATAACCTTTAAGGTCATTTACACCTAGAACAGGTATTAGTATGCCTAATCCAAGCCAAGCCTAGCCTATCTAATCCTAGTCTCGCCAAGACAGGTCATTAATGCCTTACTTCTGGCTGGTGGTTTTTGAGTGTGTGAGGGAGAGGTAGTCCAGCATGGAGTCTCCGTCTGACCGGCCCCGGCTCACCTACCTGCCATCTCCCCCTGACACTAATTCAGCTTGGCAGCCCACAGGGCAGGGCCTGGACCAACCTTCTCAGCCACGCTCAGAGTAATTGGTGACCTTTGAACCAACTCACAAGAGTGGGGGCGATGCGGGGACCCAGAGAGCGAGAGAGACAGGTCAACCTGTGGAGTTCTACTGAGTGAGGGAGTGAGGGGGGGGGGAAGGAGACTGACCTCTCTACATCGCTGTGTCAGTAACACCTTGGGAGCAAACTGGGAGCCCCCAGGCCCTAACCCTGTCTCCCCCTGTCTGTCTATGTGTGTGTGTGTGTGTGTGTGTGTGTGTGTGTGTGTGTGTGTGTGTGTGTGTGTGTGTGTGTGTGTGTGTGTGTGTGTGTGTGTGTGTGTCTGTGTGGTGTAGGCCTGTATGTCAGTCCCCAACCCCAATCAACCTTCCCTTTTACATTTTCACATTACATTGAGTTCATTTCTTGATGCCTTTTTCCACTGTTGTCCTCTACTGCCTTGTCTGTAGGTTAGGTATATCCAAATCCAAAGTGTGTGCACTACCTGGAGCCCAAAGTTCTGATTGGGTAAAATATTTGTGTTTGTTGCTGAGCTAGTCAACATCATTTTTTGTATCGCACAGCTTATCTGGAAAAGCAAAAAAATTATATTAATAAATACTCAAGCATGTATGTAGTGTCAAATCGCATTAATGTCAGTTACAACAGTCAGGCCTAATCCCTTGAGGGAGAACCGAGACGTTTAAATTCAGAAAAGTATTCTGAATGTGGGAACGAGACACCATTTCAACCTAGTGCTGACATGGGCAAAGAAATACTGTTTGAGACATTTGCAAATACTTGTGGGTTTTGATCTATTCAAGCACAACACAACCAGAAGGCTAGTATAACAAATCAAGCCCCACCCTGATACCATGTTTGCCACACAGGTAAACATGGAAAAGTATGTGAAAGAATGTCCAATACTACAAACTGTAAACCAAAAGGAAGCTTTCCTCAACTTATTAGCAGCATTGTGAACCTTTTGTTCTATGCTCTATTTCTTGATGTTCCACCTCTCCCTAGCTCTGCTCTCCCTCTCTCCCTCTCTCTCTCTCTCTCTCTCTCTCTCTCTCTCTCTCTCTCTCTGCTTGTCCCTCTTCTCTGTGACACCGTGTATTTTTTTCCCCTGTGCCGTATGAATCAATTTGTCTCCACTGACGTAAAATAATTGCAAAGCAAACAAATTATCTCTGCCACATTGAGCAGGCCTCTCCTCCCGGGGCATGGCGGCTACAACACACAACTGCAACACAGAATGAGAGAAAGAGAGGGAGAGAGAGAGGATCGGAGGAGAGCTAGCAGCTTGCACTGTACAGAAAGAAATGAGGGATTTCATGCATTCCCAGACACTAGAGAGAGATAAACAGAAAGGAAGAGAGACTGACAGAAAGAGAGAGAGACGAAGAGAGAGATGAGGCGAGAGAGAGTGTGATGGTAGCTAGGGGACTGGGATGGCAGGAGGCACTGAGCGCAGGAGAGGCGGGCAGAAGAGCTGAGTAAGACTCAGACTAAAATGGCTTTCATTTGCATTATATATGCAGAGTGTTAAAAAGTGTTACGTTAGAGAAACTGACACACTCAGATTGAAAGTGACTACACTGAAAATGGAGTGTGTGCGTGTGTGTGTGTGTGTGTGTGTGTGGGGGGGGGGGTCACACGAAGAAGAAACTAACTCCAGGAACAAGATGAGGAGATGAGACAGAGACAACTGGGAACTCTGTCTTGGATATCCAATAGACTGAGACAGGAAAGAAGTTAAAAGGAGGGAAAATAAATAGTTTGTAGAATGACAAGTTGCTCTTATCAATACTTTTCCATCATACTTTTCCTTTGTCTAAATGTTCGTATTATTAGGCCTACTAACAGAAACCTAAACAACCCATGGCTATATCCATGGCACCAGTGAGCATTGCTGACATGTAGCCCACTCTCCCATCTTATTCAACTAAACATAAATCAAGCCATCAATTTAACAAGTTAGTTCAATAACAGCCATTTGTTATGGTCTGGGTGCAAGTAACCCCACAAAGCCGACAGCTTCCACGAGAACACACGACTGACCCTTTTCAGCCTGTTTGAGGGCTGACTGAAGAGAATAAAGCAGATCCATTGGCAGTGATATGGGCCTCTACGACCAACAAGAGATTAAAGGTCAAACGGTCTTTCAGCTTGACAGAGATTTAGACGCTGCACTTTCACTGTGTATTGTTGGTGATGCATACTAGAGTGCCCTTGTACTTTCATGGCCTAGACACTGAACTAGTATGCAAGGAGGGTGTGACCGCAATACTAAACTAGAATAACTATGTGCTAGATATAGCCTAATAATGACAGGTTGGTATTGATTTACTTTCAATATAAGCCCAGCCCTCAACCCTTCACTGAAGGGTTAGGGGGTGGGCCTCACCTCGATCTCTCTGAAGGGCCTTCAGAGAGATCGAGGTTTTAATACAGCAGAACAGGACAAAAGGGCATCCGTGAATATTAATCCTATTTAACAATACAACATCTGTGATTATGGTGCATTATTAAGGGCTTATGGTAGGCTATAAACTCTTATGTATACCCCCCTCCCACAATAATGGAGTTACATGAGAACTAACCTACATCGTTGTAATTATGAAAAAGGTTATGGATACACAGTGACATAGTCCACGTATTAGTTCAATGGTCACGTGTGCTACTTGTAGGTGCTAGGTGGACTGTGGCAGATCAAATGCGATCTGTTACTTGCTTTTGTACAGAACGCTATAATATTATAACAATATTGCAGGTGTTTAAATAGTTGGCTACGACGAGATATAAACTAATAGTTTAAAGCTAGTCTACTGTAGGCCCTGGTCAATTCTGATAGCCCGCGGCTTAAAAATAAAACAAACTTACCTTCTCTGCCGAGTCTGTTAAATGGTTGGATGTGTCCATTTCAGATTGTATTGGAGGACAAAAAACTCGTATGCATATGTTCAAAAACAAGGAAACTCATCACTTATAAAAAATAAAAAAAAACATTCTTCACCTTCACCACATAAAGATTGTTGGTAAATAAAAACTAAATGTTCTAGAAAACGTTTCCATAGCAGCCTAATTCAACAACAACCCTGATGGAATTCAATTGTGACTAATTACTTCGGACACACCTGGTTTCCTCCATAACGCACTTCAGTTAAGTACATATTGGGATTTTGGCCCTGACCAGTGTCAAGTATCCGTAGTAGTGGTGTTAAATTAATCTTAATCGTTTTTGTTCAGTTTTAGTGTACTCTGGCGCTATCTGGCGGAGAAACACTTAATTTGGCGACTCCGGGGAAAAACATGCCCTACCGTCTTCTAATTTAGAATTTTGGGGGGTTAACAGCGAGATAGCTTAGTGTTTTTCAGCGTAGTCACGCCATCACTAAAACTCAGTTCAAAATTAGCACATTTCATTATACGCAATAGGTAATATGGGCAGACACACACTACTCAACTCTCACTACTGATGTCCTTTAATACACGTTGAAAGAATGTGCCAAAAATCTATAGTCAACAGCTGCCTGAGTATGTGAAATAAAAAGAACAAAAAATCCTCACCATGACAAGTTTCCAATGCAGCTACACTCAATTTGAAAACGTAAAAAAAACTAAAACACATTGGGGACAGGCACACAAATTGCACTAAACATGACTGATCCTTCAGTTGATCTGCATCCAATTAGCAATCGCACCAATGTTCATACATTCAAAATATTGCAAAAGACTTGGTTGGGCTAGCATGAACCACTGCTGTTCTAATGGATCCAGAACATTCATCCAAATCTAGAACTAGATTCTTGAAAAAATGTCTAGTTTCAAATAGGTTTATTCTTACATTTGGATATAATTCATGTGGATAGTTGGGTTGGCAATCTAGGGCTATGATGTAGTTAGGAAGATGGAGGGTTTGGAGATTGTTAGAAGTTGCGTAGGAGCCAGGTAGGGGTGGGCATGCCTGGCTGGGTGAAGTAGTTCCACCACCAGGGCTTCTCCTGCCTCTCCACCCCACCCTCGCCCAGCTCTGTCTGGGTGTAGCGTTCAAACTGGTTGTAGGGATCAAAGCGCTCCCATGTGTCGGTGGTGGGGAAGAAGTGGTCGTCCAAATCAGGCTCGACTGGGACCTGCGAGGATGTGTGTTTGTGTGGGTGTGTGCGTGCATGCGTGCGTGTGACCCAAAGGATGAATGGTTTTGAGTAGAATAGAATAAATAAAATTAGTCAACATAAATTAAATATAGTTAGTATCAAGAAAAATATGAAATTATCCACAGTACATTGCACACTCAACAAAGTCTTTGACTTGAAAATAGAAATAAACAAAGCAAAATACTATTGGATTTAATGTGCACCTTCTTAAGCACGAAGTTCACTTGTCCTGCCCTGATCATGTGATGGGGCAGGTGGATCCGCTTGCTGACCTTGGAGAAGCCCTTGGCCGTGGCAGACAGGATGTACGTCCCTGAGCTAAGCAATCTCCAGTAATCCCCATCCTCCGCTGGAAAGGAAGACAGGAGGGATGAAGGGATGGATGGGGAGAAAGAGCAAGAGAGGGATCAGGATGAAAAAGACAGGGAAGAGGGACGAAGGGGTGTGGGTGAGAGGAGGGAAGCAGACAAGGGGGATGCAGGAGAAAGTGAGGAAGACGGGAGCAGAGAGGAATCACAGAAAGAACGTGAGATCATTTTCATCCCCATGCTAATCCTCGTGCTACTCATGACTACTGATTTATGATGATAATACCTGTTGTGATGTCATGCCTGATTCCCTTTACAGAGATGGAGGCCCCCTTTATTCCATTTCCATCCTCATCCCTCACCACTCCTTTTATCCCTCTGTGCACCTGTACGCAAAGAAAGGAAGAGGGAGACAAGAAAAAAGGAATGAGCATACAATAAATGAATAAATAAATCAAGAGTACTAATACTAATAGTCAAATGTTGTTGATTATAGATCGACAAGAAAGCAAAAAACAGTACATAGAAGAAAATATGGAGTTGAGTACTATGCCTGCCATCATATCTACACAATGGTCAAAGGACCCAAAATGGCCACCAATCCCAGTGTGGTTTCTCAGGGCAGACCCACCGACTCCATGAAACTGAGCAGGGCTTCCTTGTTGCGAAGCCATTCTGGGTACAACTCTTCCTCTGAGGGAAACTTGTCACAGCCCAGCTCCACTGTGATCTCTAAACAGTTGGTGTGAAGGTAATTGAAATCTGACATACCTGGAGAGGTTGGATAAATCCATAAGTGAGTAAAACAGAGACGAAAGTAATTGGGGTGTGATAGATTTACTTCATAGTTGGGCCCTTGTAGTGTGCGGTAACTCACCGCCAGCAAAGCTGTACCACATGGCTCCGTTGATTATGCCTCCGGTTCGGTAGAAGGAGGCCCCGCACCTCTCTGTGTTGTTGTCGGCCATGCTGGTGTGGGCGTCGGCATAGGTACGGGCAAGCTGCTTAAAGGACTGGACAAGAAAGAAGAAAAGTTGGGAAAGAGTGACAAATGAGAGGGGAGAGGAGGAAAAGAGTGAAACAATGTGTTTGGGTTCAATCTCTCTTTTGTCTATTTCCATGACTAAATCTATCCCCTTTTGACCTGTTCGTCAGCAGTTGGGGAAAACATGCGCTCTTCCAGAGGATGTCGAGAGAAGTCGAAGGGGTAGGAGACCACCAGCTCCCCCCCATGGAGGCTGGCTGACTGGACAAAAGGAAGGGACCTGATCCACTTCATAACAGCATAGGTCTCTGGCGCCACCTAGGGTCAAAGAAAGATTTTCTTTCAATTCGAAAGTAAAATGTATTTTACAACCTTCCGATTAATAGCCCGATTGCCTAACTGCTCAGCCATCTGACCCCATATGATGCCATCAATATTTGTAGCAAATATAATAATTTATAGATACTAAATATCTGATAATAATCCTAGGGTCTAGAGGGTCACTTAAGCCGTAATGAAAAGGTTGGATCTTTTCTTCTTGTGTAAATAAATTAAACAAAAAAGATGAGAGTCTTGCCTTTCCAAACCAGTAGGAGTCAGGGATGGGGATGTGGTCCGTGCGGAAGTGCCTGCTGCGGCGGTTGCGATACAGTCCCGAGGTAAGGTCTGGAAAGTTCCGATTCAGGTCGATGTTCTGGGCGTTAGTTCGACCATTGGTCCACCCATTAAGTAGATGACCCTGAGTGCGTTGACATCACGGGTAACGGAAGGGCTTACGTTATCATGATTTTACAGTGTGATGGTTAGGATAGAGGTATAATGGTGATGGAGATGCAGTTATGTTGCAGAAAATATCTGATATATATGAAGTATTAAGTGCTCACATAAATGTACACGAGGAACCACATGGGGTCTTTGTTAACACTTATTTATCTGTGTATCAACAAACTATCATTTAGATCAAGAGAGATCAAGGTCTAAAAAAGAGACAGGAAAAATGTGTAGAATGAATCCAGTAAATACTGTTCGCTGCTCGTTTAGACAGGCTTAAACCCCACGTGCTTCCCAAGTTAAGAGATAGGAGAGGAAAATAATAGGAGTTTGACCATAGGAAGACGGCACAACCTTGCTGATGCAATCATTCTGTTAATCGATGCTTGATCAGATGTTATCCCAGACTACTCGCCTGGAGCAATGAGAAATCTCAGAAAGGTGATGGACAGGTGAAAATAGGAAGGGTCTGGAAACTCAGTGCACTAGTTGGTTACTTCTTGCCCTTAATGACTGAACTAGGATAAGCTCAGCTTCAAATTTTCCATGTATTTAGTTGGCATAACTCAAAACTCAAAAGAAAAGCTCAAAGAAAAAACCCTCTATATTGCCCTGTTCCTTAATTTTGAGTTCCGACTGGTCAAGTTACCCAAATGTATTAATTTATAGCTCTCCCTTAGACTAAGTACTATAGTTGAATATAAAACAAACATTACGCCAACAACAAAAACGTCCACTCCACTTGAACACTCTAAACAACATTAACAGAGTTAATGTACCTAAACCACTTGATCCCAGAGCAGTCATCAAGGACACTAAACACCAAGGAAAAAGTCAGACAGATGTTTTGCTTCCTAATGGCTAATCCAGTGTCAGATCTCCTGTCTCCCTTACAATCCACCACAGCTCAACCAACCTTAGGGATCTGATCCTGGACCAGCTGTTAAGAAATCAGCTTCAAAACCAGGCCTGGGCCAAATACTGTATAAACATAGCATAGATAGAAGTAGTTTCCTGAATAGTGTGAAACTTTCTCTTTGCATTCGCGACCATATCAAGTAATCAAGTATGAGGTATGCTTGATTTTGATCTGGTGTGTCACTTCAAACATTTTCCCATTGGTTTCAGTGTACAAGCAAAAATGTATGAAATGCCTCCAAAGTAGCTATAGCATTTGACATTGTTACTATATACTGTGTTCACTGTCCCAAGCCTGTATTATTATATTAGCAACAAACCCGTCGGCGACGGCGTTTAACCCCAGTGTTAGTGGTGAGCGACAGCCAACCGTAGCGACAGTATTTACTTCCTGGTTGCTGTTTCCTGTGCTGTCCGGGTCCCTGTTATCCTCTACCTCAGAGGCAGCCAGCTCGTACCCGTCTGGGTTCATGGATGCCAGGATGTGGATCCGGGTGGAGTTGATGAGGGTCTGGATCCTCTGGTTTCCCAGAAGGTACTCTGAACACAGGTACTGGGCCAGATATAAGAGCAGCTGACGACCCAGGACCTCGTTCCCATGCATGTTCCCCACCAGCTTGATCTCAGGCTTCACTGGTAAGGTTAGGAAGGAGCGGGGGAGGGAGGGAGGGAGGGAGGGAGGGAGGGAGATAGAAGAGGTGGGGAGAATAAGAAAAGAACAAGAAAAGGGGGAGGGGGTGAGGCGAGGGTGATTGGGTGAAGAGAAGTAGAGGGGAAGGGCAAGAAAGAAAAAAAGGGAAAAAAAAGAAAGAATCCTACCTTCAACAAAAGGTCACACATTTCTTTGACGTCTACTCACGTAGCTTGTGTTGTCCGGGGTTGTCGGTAAACTCGATGACCAGCAGGTCTTTGCCCTCCGTGCTGCGTCCGATGCTGTAGACATGCGAGATCTGGCTGCACTTGGCGGCCGTCTTCTTTAGCACACTGTACAGCTGGGCGTTGGAGTGGTAGGTGAACTGGATGATGGTGGATGGCTCCTCTGGGGAGATGTTGGAGAGAGCCAGGTCTTGTCTAGCTGGAGGGGGGGTGGGGGGGGGACGGAGAGAAGACAGAACAAGCAAGAGAGAGAAGAGAGGTCATTGATCAGAAGATAACAGACACCAGATACATCATGACAACCGACATGACCAGACACAAAACTAAAACAACAGACATCCGACACTTCATGACTCACCGCCACAGACAAGACAAGATCAACCATGACACCTACCTCTCAGCCCCGCCAGCGGGTCGTGGCACCCCTCCTGGTCGCTGGCAAAGAAGCGGTCACAATCCAGGAAGTAGGGCCAGGCCATGTCGATGCCCTCGAAGGCGTGGTTACACCCCTTCCGGACGGCCTCGCATGTGCTGCGGCAGGGCTTGATCAGCCGGTCGCCTTGGCAACGGGGGGCGAGCACCGAGCAGCCGAGGAGGCGAATATCTGG
Source organism: Osmerus eperlanus (assembly GCF_963692335.1). NCBI lineage: Eukaryota > Metazoa > Chordata > Actinopteri > Osmeriformes > Osmeridae > Osmerus > Osmerus eperlanus. The sequence continues at coordinate 11,705,431 of NC_085031.1, forward strand.
AGAGCACTCGCCGTTCAGGAGGCCGTGGATGACACTGAGGAGGAGGTACTCTGCGCCTGACTCCGCCTCCAGGCGTGTACGGTGACCCAGGATGTTGGGGTACATGGTGCTGGAACATTGGATTCATTTGATTTTTTTCAATAGGTCAGATATGATTGACATCGTTATTGAATGTCAATTTGATGATATATTTCGTGGAGAATGCTTCTCAGGCTAAATATAGTGTGTGTAAGGGACATTAGATTTATTTTTGAGAGGAGAGAAAGGAAGATAGTGATGATAAAGGATTAAAATGGCTGGTTCTTTAGAGTCACCCACCTGGAGTATTCCATGTCATTACAGTATCCCAGGTTCATCTCTGTGCATTTGGCTGTGAGGAAAACAGTGTTATAGGTTATACGACAGAGAGCCTAATAAATCTCTGTACCGAGTCACAGCAAGAAGAACAAGCCTCAGGCCAAACATAGAAGGGGGAGATTTTAGCTTGGGTATCTGAGAGTACATGTTGAACTCTCTAACCTTTTACTTCTCTTTCTCTCTTTCTCAAACATAGACTAAGCAAAGGCCAGTTCCATCTTGTTGTAACTTGGAATTGTAAATCCTAACTGAACTAGTGGCCTGGGGCAGGGGTCATGACCTTGGCAGTTTTTCATGACAACAGGCCAAGACAACAGCCAAGAGTAAACCTCATAGATAAATTGTATACAAACAATACTTGTGCTAGATTGCAAAAATATTATTCAGAGTGTATTTGTCATTTTGGTGTACCTACGTTGTTCTTCTTCGGGTGGACTGTTGCTGCATCTTCCTGTAAGAAACAGAGAAATGAAAAGCCTCCATCAAAGAACTACCGCACATGGTTAATATTAACAATCAATATACCACAAGAGGGCAGCAGAGTCGATGATATTGAGACCACATCGATACAGAATCTATTTAGTTACTGACATAACTGTGCATAACGAAATAGCTAACTCTTAACAACAGTGTTTCTGCAATTTGTTCTTTTTTTGAAGGCTGGTCGTTTTAACAAAGAACATTAGCATACTACTAGCATAAGAAACAGTTCAATCCTAGTACATCTAGAGCCTAGGTAGTCAATTTCATAATGGCAGTATTGTTGGTTATGTTGCAACATTAAACATTTCAGATTGGTCTACTGAACACAATTTTACCCAAAATCTCGTCTCCTGGCTCACAAAATCTTGGAGGGGCGCACCAACTTGTTGCCCAAATCTGCAAGAGTATGAAAACTGCCAAACTCTTTGTGTTATCCTTGTCCATAGTGATGTGGCAGTTAAGTTGCCTTCGGAGAAACGATTCACTCAGATGTAGTGAGGCTCCTTCCTCCTAAGTAGGCTAATCTTCCCTCTCTTTGTGGGTATGTTGCATCCCTAAACCAAATAAGTGCAGTCCGCACAAATGTGGGATAGCCTACCGCGAATACACAGCAGCTATCATATTTCACTCTTGTCGCGAGTGGGGGAGCACGTTTTTGGAACGTGGCTCCCAGGAAGTCCATGTCGTTTGTCTGCAAATTCTGCTTAGCCTACCTTTTCTTTCCTTTGCGTGATTCATATGGGTTGCGTTTAGGTATTTAAAAAAATTAAGCGATACATTAGCGACAATAGCACAATACGTGTATGCACACTCTTTATTACATACGACAAGTGACGACTTTACAAATCATAGGCCATTGGCATCCCTTTAATCCAAGGGGAAATGGTCCTGTTTAAAGTCCACATAACCAGATTAAATCTCACACAACATTAAAAAAAAGCCCTTGTAAAATCTTGTAAACAAAAAGGTAATTCCCAATGCACACCCTTTGGGAACCTGTAGTAAGGGCCTACTGTACATTTCGCGGTGCTACATTGTTATTTGTCATTTGTGGGTCTGAAGTTCTGAACCTGCTTCATGTAGCCTAATTGTATGGGTTGGGGTATGTTGCCCTCGTGGTCCGTGTCGAAGGTGCTGCTTGTGCTCTGCCCGGGAGACGTATACTGGTCCCTCCTTAGTACCAGGTGGGTGACGTTAGCGAGGACTTTCCTGTATTGCTGCCTCAGGAGCGAGTAGACAAATGGGTCGCACGCGCCTTTGCCGTAGAACAGGCACTTGGTCGCGATGCCCCACCGGCGGTCGATGCGTACGTGAGGCAACAGCTCCGTCAACCTGCATGTTGAAATAAAGAGTCTAATAAACTTTAAAAACGATGTTATCATTTTCTATAGGACATCTATGTCATCCAATTTCTATATGAACACAAGTCTAAGGCTGAGCGTGTAACCAAAACATAGGCTATGTACGTATTGATCTACATTAATACATGTAAATTGATATATATATCCAATATATATATATATTGGAATAAATGTAAAAAGACAACCATTTCACCTTGTTATGACATAGGGTGCGTAGCAAAGAACATAAGACCCGATGAAAATGCTGATTTTCTTGGTGGCTCGCTGTTTTCTCCTCTTCTGTTCCAAAAGGCACCTCTGTTTCACACTGTAACACACAGCAATACATGTATTAGACTGCGCTTGTAAGTGAGACAGGGGGTGATACCCTATTGATGGATAGGGTTTTTATGTATTTATTTATTTATTTTACCTTGGATGAATGTCAACCATTAATAAGAGGGTTTGCACGGTAATCACGTCTATCCTCTTGCAGTGGAACCGCGCCACTCTCAAAACCTTTAGGTACGTAAAGCAGAGAACGCAGAGACAGAGTGCAAAACTGGTACCGTGGAAAACCACGGTGAAAACGGCAAACGCGGCAAACTCCGCCTCGCCGCTCTGACCTCCGCTAAGGTATATGGTGCACGAAGCGTAAGTGTCGCTGTAGCCTCCCCATGACATCAACAGAGCCGAGAGGGAGAAGGCGAGGGACTGTAGCCAGGAATATACCACTATCACTAACGCGTCCCTGAAGCGCATTTTGCTGGAGTAAGTGAGCGGAAAAACCACCGCTATCCACCTGTCGATGCTGAGCGCAGCCATGCTCAACATCGTATTCGTGGTGAGAAAAGTGTCCACGAAGCTTACAGCCCAACAAAAGTAGTGTCCAAACGGACTCTCCTTTGTGGCAAGTCCCAGAAACGTAGCTGGCATGTTTATAATGGATGTGAGGATGTTGGAAAAGGAAAGGTTGAGGATAAAGATTCCTGGCACTTGAGCTCGAACCTCTGCACTCTGGGAGAAACATAGCAGCACCAACAAGTTCGAAAACAACGACACAACTCCGATCACGACAATGAAAGCTTCAAGTAGGATGTCCGTGAGGTTCATCTCTTTCAAACGAAGTTATCAACGGTTAATTGGAGGAGTTCTCCTTGTTCGTACTGGAGCAGTTCACAAGGGTGAGAACCAACAGCCATTTTGGAGGCAAACTAGTTCGTAATTAAACAATTCCTGGAGGTCGAGTTGATGACTTATGGATGGGCAAGAAAACAGAGAGCTGTCCAGTGTGCTGAAATGAGTCGCGCGCTTGCCTCTTGTGGACCATTACGCACGCGTCACTCTACAGATTCCAGGCGAACTGACTTGCTACTTTGACGAGCATCATTGCCAACGGTCTCTTGTTTACACGTAATCTGGCCACATACCACTAATGTTCACTCCAGAATGAAAAGCCGAAGACGACTTCTCAGAGCGTTGGTTTCCTATGGTCATGCGCAGTGAGCCCCGTTCCTCGCGCTTTGAACTCAATGGCAGAGCACGTGCGACCCGTAGTTCGCATGTGACGTTTTGAACCATATGCACGCACATAATTCCAAAGGGAAAATCTGACAGATATGCTGTTGGTACAGAATTCCACCATTTATTTTCTCAATTCAATGGCTATGAATGCAGTTTGTGGAGCTTGACAAGGTATACGTGAATTCTCTCTCTCTCCCCCCCCCCCCCCCTCTCTCTCTCTCTCTCTCTCTCTCTCTCTCTCTCTCTCTCTCTCTCTCTCTCTCTCTCTCTCACTCACTCACTCACTCACCCACAAACACACACACACACACACAACACACACATGCATCCACCAGGTGAGTCTATGAAAGAAGAAAAGAAAATACATAATCCCCATGGCAACACCAATTATCCATGGGTAGCACCGTGGGGCTACCATGACTATAATTTATTTCAGTCCTCTTTGAACATAAAGTCATCTTTACCATCTTAGCTACACAGAGAGGGCACCACAGAAATGTTATGTTCATTTCACACGCTGATACGTGTGTGTGGCCATGTAGGCATGCATGCAGTGCATCAAATGCAATAAACTCTTCCATTTTACATAAAAAAAATATGGAATCACTTAGCGCATGGTTATTGTGTCATCATCATCACCATCATCATCCACATGGCTGATGCGATATGGAGATAAATAATGTGCTAGTGCTTTTTTTTGTCAGTCTGTCTCCCCAATCATGTGAGTCATTGCTATAGGAAGTGTGTGTTGTGGGGGGCGGAGGGTGTGTGTGTGAGTGGGTGAGTGTGTCTTGGCATGTGAGTGCCTGCTTGGCGTGGCATTACAGATGCGGCGCCCTCTCACCCATGAGGCCAGAGGACTATTTATACACACCACCACCCACGCTCTCCTGCCTCACACACTCACACACACATTCACACACACATTCACTCACACACAAAGAGAGAGAGAGAGAGAGAGAGAGAGAGGATGGACTAGAGACGCAGTTAAAAATGAAAATACAAAAAAGGAGGGGAAAGAAAAAAGAATGTTGAAAAAGAAAGAAACAATAAATGGCGTGTCCAGAAAGGGATAAGAGAGATGAAGAGCGTGTGAAAGAGAAAGTGTGTGAGAGAGACTACTTTTCATCTTGTTCTTTTGCCATGGGATCACACAAACACTCAACCCCTCTTCCCTTCCCTTCCCCTCCATCTCTCTCTCTCTATCGCTCTCTCCGCTCTCTCAATCCCTATCCATCATTTTCTTTCAGCAACATGTACAGAAGAGCCAGTAATCCCGTCCATGTTGTGTTGTCACTGCAATCTGCTCCTTATCTGCCTCAGTTTCAAGTTAATTAGTTCGATCTAGCTCAACGCTTCACAAAGGTGGCATATTTTTATTGCCTACTATCAATAATACACACACATACACAAGCGTCTCCTGACAGCGTTAAGTTGGTCCTATGCAGTAAAGTTTACAGTTCCAGGAAGTGGCCGATGGTGATATGAAGTGATAACCTTGGCTGTATCAACACACTAAGCCTTGACCAGTCTAAGGGTTGCTTGGAATAGGCATCGTACGAGCCGTTAATTTATTATAAGAACATAGAGGGGTATTTTACTGTAAATCTGTCATCAGTGAGTTATACTGGTTCCAGGCTTTACTTCCTCATGAGATCACGCATTGTAAAGGAACAGTTCACCTGTATTCAAAAAAACAACACACTCACCTTAACACCAGAAGACTGGGCACAGACAGAGGAAGGGATGGATGAAGGAAACTGGTGACAGAGCAGGGAGGAGAAACGAGAGAGGTGAGAGAGGAGTAGAAAAACATGGGAAAGAGCAGCACACTGTTGTTTTATGACTGATGTAGATACCAGAATAAAAGCTACTGGAAGCGACCAGCAAAACAATAAAACCAGCATACAGTATACGTGTCTTGATGTGCACGCACGTGTTATTGCCAATGCTGATGCATTGTTGTTATCTAATGGAGACCCAAATTGATGAGTGTATGGTTATGACAGTGTGATGGAATTATCAATATCAGCCGAAACAAAAACAGGGCAGGAAGTTACGTGACAGGACATAACCTGAATTTTGATATTTCCTTCATCCATTTTCTACTTTTCTCTTCACTCTTCTACCCTCACAGACCAAAAACACAAACCATCTTTTCGAGCACCTCTTCCCAGGTACATGGTTAAGCCTCTGAATGGCTTGTCACTAAGTGGGGAAATACAGTACAGTAAATTCAGTACAGCTCCTTTTTCTGCTTGTTTGTCTTTTCTTAGCTCTCAGTCTAAAGTGGGATTACTGTCTGGAAAACAAACGCAAACTTTGTTTTCACAAGAGAAGTACTGACCATGCAAATGACCTGTTTTTTGGCACAACCGAAACTCCAGACAAATAAAGATTTTAGGCTTTCGAGAAAAGCTTTGGGGTTTGTGAAACACTGAATAAACTCCCACACACAAGGAGAAAGTGTTAAATTATTCAGAATTCCAGAGAGAGAGAGAGAGAGAGAGAGAGAGAGAGAGAGAGAGAGAGAGAGAGAGAGAGAGAGAGAGAGAGAGAGAGAGAGAGAGAGAGAGAGGGAGATAAGGAAATATGTGGAGAAAAAGAGAGAGACAGAGATGCGAAACCCAGAGTAAGGCAGACAGAAAGCATGAGTCATCTGCTGAACAGAAAAGAAGAGAAAGGGGCAGAAAGGGGCAGAACTCAGAACTCTTCAGGCTTCACTTTACAACCTTTCTCCGTCCAACACATACATGAAAACTCTTGGACCAGATCATTATATCTCAAACCAAATCTTTTCTCTTTTGACTGACTAGTTTAATTTGTGTCATTAATTTAGCATGGAGCTACATGAAAACTATGGTCTGAGAGTCAAAAGACCAGTGAGAGCAGGGAGAAAAAATTTAACTGGAAAGAGAGAGAGAGAGAGAGAGAGAGAGAGAGAGAGAGAAGAGAGAGAGAGAGAGAGAGAGAGAGAGAGAGAGAGAGCAGGAAGTCCTTATCTCCCACCAGCAGGGTCCCAGGGTGAGACTCCCACAGGACACTCTTCTTCTTCCCACTCCAGTTTTCCTTTCTTCACCCTCTTCTCTGGCAGCCTCACCGTTCTACCCAACTCCCTCCTGTTTTACCTCCCCCCCTTTCTTTCTCATTTTGCCGATCTCCTCCACTATCTGCTGAAGACAATCTGCTATATATCTGCCAAGAGGTAAAGAAAACAGAGAGAGAAAGATAAGCATGGAGAGTTGAAGGAGATGAAGGAGAGAGAGAGCGAGAGAGAGCGAGAGACACAGAGAAAGAGAGAGAGAGAGAGAGAGAGAGAGAGAGAGAGAGAGAGAGAGAGAGAGAGAGAGAGAGAGAGAGAGAGAGAGAGAGAGAGAGAGATAAGAAACAGAAAAGAATCCACTGGTGAAAAACAACTTTATTGGTGTTCTGGGTCCACATGTATGATTGGCTGGAAGGCAGACTATTTTTCCTATAGGAAAGACCTCTTTCGAAAACCACATGCAACTTGAAACTACCCAAAGAATGCCAGGAATTATACCCCCCAACTCAAACAGTTCAACCCAATTGACTTTATTAATCTCAGACAAATTCTGGTGCTCAGGTGTGCGTGATGAACACAGGTAACACGTAGAATATACATATGTGATGTATAGATTTATTATTTTTAATACTGTAACTCAGACTCCCTCAACAACACGTTTATCATGAGCTGTGCTTCCTCTCCTTTCCCTCTCTCCTCCTCTCTTCTCCCCCTCTTTCCCTCTCTCCTCTTCTCTTCTCCCCCTCTTTCCCTCTCTCCTCCTCTCTTCTCCCCCTCTTTCCTTCTCTCCTCCTCTCCTCCCCCTCTTTCCCTCTCTCCTCCTCTCTTCTCCCCCTCTTTCCCTCTCTCCTCCTCTCTTCTCCCCCTCTTTCCCTCTCTCCTCCTCTCTTCTCCCCCTCTTTCCCTCTCTCCTCCTCTCTTCTCCCCCTCTTTCCCTCTCTCCTCCTCTCTTCTCCCCCTCTTTCCCTCTCTCCTCCTCTCTCCTCCTCTCTTCTCCCCCTTTTTCCCTCGCGCCGCCTCACCACTATGGTAAATCAGCCTGCAAAATAAACACATTAGCACAAAGAAATTTGCTGTTGACTTTTCTCCCACACATGGTAGAGCTTAAGCAGGATAACTTAGATACTTTAACAAGCCTTTCTAATTAAAACCAATCTCTATCACACACACACAGCCAGGAAGACAGACACTTCAGCTTCCTTCCAATCAAAGGTGTGAGAGAGGGGGGGTTGATACATGGGGGCATGATTTGAAGCATAACAAAGAGTAAGAGAGAGAGAGAAAGAAAGAAAGGGATAAATACACAAAAAGAGAAATATGAGAAGAAAGAAAAAAGAAAAAAAAAAGACTAGACCTGTACAAAATGTCCCCAAGGCCTGGTCCTTGTTGGTTACTGTTTCAAAACTTCAATCACTGATTCACAGATTTACACCTCCAAAAAGATGAAATTAAGACTTAATGATGTCCCCTTTTTCCAGACACACACACACACACAGATCCACTAGCCCTGAATCCCATCAAATCTGTATGTGAGTGTGGACACAAATAAGCACATGAGATTCATCTGCTGTTGTGTGCGTCTGTGTCAGAGTGACACTGCTGCCATCACACCTACAATGAAAGTCCACATGGGGAAAGACACAAAAGACTATTCTCATCTCCTCAACCCAGTCTTGTTAAAGTCTGGGGTTTGAGCTACTGATTAGGTCTGTTCATGTTCTTTTGTTGCTCTTCACATTCCATCTTCCATGACTGAGATAAATTACCATTGTCAGCCAAGCAAATGAAGACATATTTGAATGTTAACAAGCTCAACACTGCTGATGTAATGCAATGTATCACAATTATAACTAATCACTAAATCACAATTCTACATACATGTGTGATAGAGATATTGGTACCTTTACGGTGTCAATGTAGCATGTGATTAAAGATGACTCCCGAGTGACGAATCGCCTTGGAGGTTTGTGAGTCCTTGCCCCCCTCTTGTCTCAACCTTTACCCAGACACAGAGCACTGTGAGGCGGGGAGAGCAGCGTGGGAGGCTCCCTGTCTCCTTGACAACCTCATTTCGAGTTAAGGAGGAGGGGAGGGAACTGAAGTTGGTGTGTGTGTGAGAGTGAAGGAGAAGTAGAGAGACAGAGGTAGGACGAGAAAGAGGGAGCATTCACAGTCGCCGCTGTTTCCTTCTCTCTCTTTTATATCTTTTGTGTATGTGAGATCATGACCACCCAAAGGGTAAAAGCACACCCTCCCAGGCATAATTATGGGTTACATCCTCAGAGAAGTACAGTGACTGCACATTGCCACGTCAGGAAAGGACGACCGTAAACCATGGCTAACACTACCATCTAGTGGTAATTGGAAGGTACTGCGGAAAAATAGGCACGCTAGATGGCGCAAAATACAAAACTTTCGCCGTTGCTAAGGGCAAAACCTCTGTTAAATTTCGAAGTGCCGAGTAAAAAACAAATCATACATTGTTTTTGGTTGATGATTATATAATTTGCATATAACACGATAAGACTGTACCTCAATCATGAGTCTGTCTAACAGTCATACAATAGTATGATGCTGGTTTGACAAAATGACTGACAGATTGACGGGTCATTCATGGTCACCAGCATAGAAATAGACAAGACTAGAGAGACGGCACTATATAAGGCCATAATTCCTACCCGACTAAAGTAAACTGCAGCAGCGCAGTGAGAATGTGCCTTGGCAGGACCAGAGAATACCACATCCAGTCACAAACGGCCCACTATGCGAACACACACACACAAACACACACACTTTCTCTCTCTTTCTTACACATATAAATACACACACCCGCATTCCTACCCAAACATCTTAAATCCAAAAATGTTGAGTCAACAAGACTGCTTAGCGCCAGGGGGTCACCGGTACCAGGGGACACTCCTGGCATGGCAGACCAAGGCCAGCCGGCCACGACTGGGCGTCATACATCATACCCATTTATATCTTACCATCACCCAAACACACACACATACACCCAAAACACACACAGGCACACATGCACTCACACACAATATACACACCTCACACCCTACATACATAATTCACACATGCTCACAAAAAAAAAAAATAGGCTAGCTGTTGCTTATGAGCAATATCTGGTGTTTTCTGGCAGCTTGAGAGTTCCGTCTCAGTCATCTGGACCTTTCACACCAGTTGACTTGGACTTGAACATGAATCTTTCCAACCTTGTTGAACTTTCCAAATATGTGTGTGTGTGTGTGTGTGTGTGAGTCCAACAGCTGGTGTACATCTGCACAGAAGGTCGTTTGCTGAGTTTACAATTCTTTAGTCACACTCCTCTTAGCCTCTGACAAACCTTCCCTGAAGCTAAACAAACCTCACACACACAAACACACGCAAACACACAGGCTGCCCAAAGACCCTACTCACAGTAACGCCATTTACTGTGTTACCCAGCAAATAGGCTTTGGACAGCTAATACTCTCTCAGATGGCTGGCATGGTTCCTACACACACACACACACACACACACACACACACACACACACACACTCTTTTTTTCTTCTGTCCTTGAAAAGTAACTAGTTCATGTCATACGGAAAAAGAACAGATGTCCAAAACTCGGTTTGTTTGAAAATTGTATTAATTCATGACAAAAATGTAAGTAAAAATTCACAAACAACATGTTAGGGACTGGTTTAATCTACAGAAAAGTAAGCTTTTTCCCTGTGTCATGGTTTAGTTATGTTCACAACAGCAACTGTGTGTTACATTCTCTCTTAGAAAGATTCTCTCTAGCTTTGATATCATCCATTGAGTCCAGCCCAAAAGGTGCCAATATTATATATTGTAAAACTACAGATCCCATGTTGCACTGCTCGCTCATTGCCTAATCACATGAGGCTCGAGGTTGAACAGCAGGTCGTCGTTGCCACGGCGTATCTCCAGCAGGAGGGGCGCATCTCCTAGCAACGCCTCTTGGAGGTTGTCAATGGTCCTGAGCACATGGCCATTGAGGTTGACAATTACATCACCGGCCTTGATCCCGCACCTTAAAGCATATAAGTAACAGCACACTGATGGGTTAAGATATAATCTAGGAACCAACTGAAATGTTATAATCGTTATGAGTGTGTGTGTGTGTGTGGGGGGGGGGGGGGAGGGGGGGGGGGGGTAATCACCTACTTGTGAGCGGGAGAGTCTGGGATGACCTGGTGGACCAGGACTCCGCCGCTGACATCAGGGAAGTCTGGATTCTCCTTTTTCAACTCTGCTACCAGACTGACACCCACATAAACACACAATCAGCCACAGACACATTACACCAGTCATCAAATACCAAATAGCACCAAATATCACCAGTCAGTTAAAGATGACTAGTAAATAAGTCAGTCAGTCATTCAGTCAGTCAAACGTCACTCACGCCTCAGTGATGGTTAGCATCTTGATTCCGATGACACGCCGCTTCACTCCTGTCGTCCCATCTGCTGCACATACACACACACACGCACACACACACCCATTACATCAGATCATCATATCATGGACACAGCCCTATTCAGTATGTGTGTTGGTGTCTCACCAGCATCAGACTGTGGTTCTGGTATACGATAGTGTCCACTCAGCAGTCTGGCTTTGTCTGAAACAGCAAGAAAACACATAACAAACTTTAAACCATTAGAGAGGTTCATTCATAGAAGTCCAAATGGTGGGTGTCTATTGTGACACATTGTGCATTGTAACAGGCACTAATAAATTTGTGTTATTTTGGATGCCGATGACCCCTAACCTCTGTGTGGCTTGTATTGAGACTCGGAGAGGAAGCGCTGAATCCTGTCGGAGGGAATGGCGAAGGAGATTCCCGCGGTTACCTTCAGAGTGTTGATGCCGATCACCTCCCCGTCCTACACACACACACACACAAACCACACGTACACACACACGCACACACACACACAAAGAACACACGTGATATCAAACCTCCACATACCAAACAAACAACTATACGTTGTATTGGTGACACAGTCAGGCAGAGTGACTAATGGATACTCACCAAGTTAACCAGAGGCCCTCCAGAATTCCCATACTTCGCATAAACATAGAAACAAAGGAATATTTTCGAATCAATTCTTTTTAACTCAGTGTGTGGGTGTTATTTGTGTCTATGTTTGTGAGTGACTGACAGTGAGAGTATATGTGTTAGTGCTCTACATATGGGTGTGAGAACAGGGATGTATTCCATGTATTATATACATGTCTGTGTGTGCATTACGTGTGTGTGAGTGTGTGTGAGAGGTCTCACGTTGATGATAGCATCAGTCTGGATGTAGTCTATGTCAGAGTCTCTGATGCCTAGCTCCTTCCCGTCTCTCTGGGCTGTGCTCACTATCCCCGTGGTAACCGTGTTCTGGAGAGCAAACGGGCTGCCGATGGCAACCACGAACTCCCCCGGCCTGAGGTCAGCTGACCGACCCAGGGCCAGCACAGGGAGCTTCTTCTGCTCAAATACACACACACACACACACACACACACACACACACACAGGGAAAGCGAGAGTAAATCTGTGTGTGTGAGAGAGAGAGAGAGAGAGAGAGAGAGAGAGAGAGAGAGAGAGAGAGAGAGAGAGAGAGAAAGAAAGAAAGAAAGAAAGAAAGAGAGAAAGAGAGAAAGAGAGAGAGCTTGAGGGAGAAAGTGAGGGGGTTAATTATTTCAGAGAGTAGAAAGGGGAATTTGTTTGTATAAATGTGTGCGTGTGTCTTCCACCATCGTTACCTGAGCGTTGACTTTGATGGTGGCGATGTCAGACTTGTGGTCCACGTGTCGGATGGCGGCCTCGTACGCGTTGCCGTCGTGGAGCTGCACGCGCAGCTGGGGACGGCCCGTTACCGCGGCGGTGCTGGTCACCACGTGGGCGTTGGTTACGATCAGACCTGAGTCGGCTGCGATGAACCCTGACCCACTCGACAGAGGGACATGGCGGCCGAATAGAGGGTGTCTGGAAGAGAGAGAGAGAGAGAGAGAGAGAGAGAGAGAGAGAGAGAGAGAGAGAGAGAGAGAGAGAGAGGGAGAGAGAGAGAGAGAGAGAGAGAGAGAGAGAGAGAGAGAGAGAGAGAGAGAGAGAGAGAGAGAGAGAGAGAGAGAGAGAGAGAGAGAGAGAGAGAGAGAGAGAGAGGAACAGAGGGGTAGAAAGGGACAGATAGTTGGGGTGGGCAGAGAAGGGGAGAGAGGGACATTTTTAAGGTTTAAAGAAGTTCATCTTGATCGGTCTTTGATTAGGTAGAATGCAAACAGACATGTACACACACACACAGACCTGAGGAACAGCTCGATGTGGACGACTGCAGGGGCTATCTTCTCCACCACATCAGCAATGAAGTTGAACCTGTAGCGAGGACTGTTGGGGTGGACAGGAGCATGACCTATACTGGCAAGAAGAACCCACTCCATCAATACACACACACATACACTACAACAATGATTACACTGGGTTCAGTAAGGCAGCTTAACAGCAATTATCAAATTGCAGAAGATTGAAATCAGTCCATCTTTTCCCTTCCGGAGGCAGGGAGCGAACACACACAAACAGGGTCCGCTACTATCAGGGCAGGATCAAAGGCGGTCCGTTCATGGTTCAACCACAAAAGAACAACAGTGCTTCCTGTCTGGAGGGGTATCCCCATGGTGTTAGGAGGGGCACCAAAGCACTTCCTGGTCTTTGACAGTGTCTAGATCTCTGATCTCTACAGCAATGTGTTAGTGGGCTGGTTTAGCATCTCAATAAAGATCCCCGTGAAATCCAGGGAAAAGGAAAAGGAGGATGGGGCAGTGGAGGGTGGAAGGAAAGAGGGAAAGACCACTTCTTTTGTTGCATCCCAGCTATACACTGATATTGAATACCCAGGGAATTCTTTAACCTTGGTTAAATAACCAAGGCTACTTCATAAGCACAGTGACTTTAAAATCTAAATAAAAGATGAACAAAGCAGTTCTTCACGGCTTGGGCATAAACTACATTAAAATATATTTGTGTTACATTAATCTATCAAACTGATGATGAGGTTTATCCCAGACACAGTGACATACCTGTGCTTGAAGAAGGACAAACTCCTCTGACAGCCTGAGTTACTGCGGATCTTCCTTTTTGCATAGCTTTCCGGCTGGCCACCTTCATTAAACACACGTTCCCGTACGTTTTCCCGTCACTGCCACACACTTTGTAACCCATTTTACATTTGCACATTCCCTTGGAAGTACGCCGTTTACCCGCCGCCACCTTGCACTCCAATCCGTCCCCACAAGGGAGGTCATTTTTACGGCCACAGGTCTCGCCTTCACCCCGGGAGCAAACCAGACAGCAGTTACACCTGTCCGGGACGTACCCACTTGGGCAGCTTGGGCTGGGGCACTTGTTTACATCGCACCTAGGTGAGCACTTAGGCCGTATTTCGGCCCCGGTAAGCTTGAGCGAAAGAAGGAATGTGATGGCAAACAGAATTATCCGCATTGTGATTATTTTTCTAAAGACTTAATAGAAGTGGCACACCGGTCGTAAGCCTTCCGAAATTATAGTTTAGACATATGTCAAGCCTTTTTTTCTCACACATCAATATCGTAATGTCCGAGGTCAGTCATGCGTAAAAAGAAGCGCCGGGAACTTGTCATCACCCGTCGAATAGCAACAAAAACAATGCTTAAAAAAAGTTAAATTAAAAAGTAAACAAAACGATATTGTCTAGTGCTACATCTGTATAGCAAATAAATATATAAAGCTGTTGCCCACTGCTAAAATTGTCCAATCAATGGTCAAACCACTTGGAGCATCCAACCGTCTAAAAGCTAGATTTCCTGTACCATACATGTGCAGGACGCGAATTGTGCGACAGGCTAGGCTACTCGCTCCCTTCCCTCTACAGCTTTTGGAAGAATGTAGATTCAATGTCGGGCTTGCAGGACCTTCTCGCGCCCACACGCACAGTTCCGAGGAGAGAAGCGCACATCGGATCGGAATTGTCTATTTTCGCCATCTAGTGGAATATGACGAGAAATTATAATGTCTTTCCGTGTAACATAATTATTATACCGCACTATCAAACATTATCTGTGGTGTTGTGCTGATCATATCCTTGACATGAAACCAACTTGGAGCACTGATTTGGAACTCTGGGTATCTGTGTTTCAATATCCATTTGCACATTTGAATGATCAATTATAGAGCTATTCTTGATGCATGACTATGTTCAGCCTATGGTCTACACCTTTTTGTATCACCGACCATCTCTGGAGGAGTGGATCCCCCACTGAAATGCCCCTCCCAAGGTTTCTTCAATGTTTTCTCTGAGTTTTCCTGGGTGTGTTTCCTTGTTTCCCCTTGAGGTTTTAGGTTGGTGCAGTTCTATGGGTGTATGTGAAGCCCTCTGTGACATTGATTGTAAAAACAGTTACAAAAATACAATTTGATTTGATTTTAATTTTGACTTGTCATAAAAATGTATCGAAATCTATTCCAAACTAGCAACCTTCTGATTACTATCCCGATTCCCTAACCACTCAGCCATCTGACTCCCTACTAAGCCCTGTTGGGTGAGTGAAGGATGGCTTTGAAGGGGAAAGTCATTTTTGTTTAACTTTTGTGGATTTTTGTTGGACTGTGGAAGTTTGAAGAAGGAACCTGCCTGAGTTTGGTTTTTGGTCTGCTCCTGGAAAATAAAGTGCCCTCTTCTTGTGGAACCTGTTTTTGCGTGGTCCTTCCCACCCTGTTGCACTGCCTCACTCTTGCCTGCCCTAGTCAGCTCTTCTCATGACGCTACAATAAGTAAAGCTGTTTTCTACACTGGAAAGAGTGACCTAAAAAAATAAAACCTCAGAATGTTCCCTTCGTGTTCAGACAGGTGAAACCTTGGATGTTATAACACCTGGATTTCTCACACCTTATCTTGCGCAGTTTCAGCTGATAACCAAGCCATATAAAGGTGGGCATGAAACGTGTTTGCACTGAGGTGTGTTTCTGATCATTTCATCGTTCTCAGAATGAAAGTTATGTTTCTACTGTCATATTGCTGCTCAGTCTGTCTGGGCCTCAGGCTCAAAGGGAGAATGAAGAGGTGAGTTTTGTTAAGATTTCATTCGAAAAACAAGCAAACAGTTATTTCCAGTTCATCTACTTTTGTCTTGGTAACAGTCTACCAAGAACTCCGAACTATAAATTAATCAGATAGTGTTACATACAGGTTAGAGCAATGAATCAAATCTTGTAATAGCTTACAAATTACATACTCTCAACCCATATGTGTAAGTTAATGGACTTTATTGCTAGGTGACATTTCCCATATCTTAATGCTATAAGTTGTATACTTTTTGTAGATACTGACTTTCTTACAACATTGAACAGTGGTGGATTTGGTGAGGTGTTGAACATTCATTGACCCAAACTGATCTTTGAGACTACACACTCCTATCCAGGGGGGTTGTTGTGTATTATATAGTGTTTTTGTTAGTTGTGTCAACAGTTTAATGTATTCTATATGGTACGTACTTCTTTGAGAATAATAAAAGCTTACAAAGGAAACATACATATTGAGGTTTATTCTTGTTTAAATAAATGGTTGGTGTTCTGTCAGACGGAGTCAGAGAAGATGACCTCTACCACTGAGCTGAGGATCATGGAGGCCAGGCTGACAGACAGCGAACAACGTACTGCAGGTGTGTGTGTGTGTGTGTGAAGGGTGTGTGTTAGTATTTGAGTCCATGTGTATCCTGAGTTTGAGTGTGTTTTTTGTATCTAAAGATGTTTGCGGACTAAATCCTATTCATTTCTGCATCTAAATAGCTTTGGAGTCCAGACTGGTGGCCAGTGAGGTCAAGGTTCAACAACAGGAGAACCAGATCTCTGCTCTGCTAGTTGACCTGAATGCTACAAAGATGAAAGCAGACGAACAGGAGAACCGATACAATTGTAGTCACAGAATACTCTAGTTGGGCAATTTGTTCCTTGTAATGTTATTATAATGAAAACCTTTGGGAAATCTGTGAATAATTACACACAATTATATGGATAATCTGAGGGAAAATGTGTGTCTAAGAATGTTTTATCTTAACAGCCTGTTAAGCCTGGGATGGCAAAACATAATTTCAAAATGGCTTTTTAGCATACTTTTAAAGTCAGTTTAAAGGAATCAGAATCCTGTAGAGGTTATGTTTGTTTAATTCCTCTCTTTGTTGGTTTATAGCCAAGGTGGCCTTTTCTGTGGGACTTGGAGGAGAAGTAGGACCGTTTAACCCTCGTGCTGCCTTCGGGTCACATGACCTAAAGGTTCATAACGAACCATCGTTGTGTTTACCCAATTTTACCCAATACAAAAACAAATAAAAATAATTTTCTTTTAACCTTCGCAATGTGGGGGGTCTGAGACAGCCCAACGGTTAAAAGAAAATGCTTCACTTTGTTTTTGTATGCGGTAAAGTTGTCGCAATACGACGGTGGGTCACAATGACTGATGGGTCAGAACGACCCTAAGATAACACAAGGGTTAATACAGACATCACACTGAAGTTCAGCAGAGTCCTCGTCAACGTTGGCAAGGCCTACAACCCAATTACCGGTAAAGAAATAATGACCCCTCATGCACAACTGACCCTCCACTTTAAACACACACACACGGCTTGACTTACATGGTTTCATGATATGTTTATCATATCCTTTCTGTGTTTTCTTCCTGCAGGTATCTTCACAGCACCAATGAGAGGAGTCTACTACTTTAGATTCACCATCTTGGATCACATATCCAAGAAATACTATGGGATCAAGTTGATGAAGAATGGCAGAAGCATACTGTATAATATTGAATGGAAAGAACATGGTAATCACAGTTATCTAGCCAACGGCCTTACTGTGGAGCTGGAGACGGGAGATGTAGTGTACACTGTTCTGCCTTCAGGTCTTACCATTTCTGATAGCATCGACAACCACAGCAACTTCACTGGCTTCCTGCTCTTCTCTACGTGAACGGAGGAATTCTCCTAACCCAAGGTTCACTAACAACTCTTCCTGCTGCACCACGTGACAATGCGTACACTATTAAACGCCATCAGATGGGAGCTTTGTGTCGCTTCGTGTTTTTGACATTCCCTCTGTCCTCGGAGACTCGGTTCTCCACCCTTTTGATTGTGCCTCCAATCCAAGTTGTTCCTTTTACTGAGATCTTACTCTTTGTGTTATCTTACACTTTTTCTATTTCCCCTTTTTTTTTTCTCCACCCCCAGTTTGTGTTATATCCATATTTTATATGCTTCATGGGAATGAAGAAAACCTTCTAATGTACACACATGTACAGGATGCACACAAACATACCATTAACAGTCTGTAGTGTACTGACCTGTCTATGTAAATTATAGACAGGGTCCTAAAAGGACTATAAATAGCACACCTTAGCCTGGGGCTATTAGGTCATCTATCTAGTTAATCATTAAGGCTTGCGCTCATTCAACCTGTTTGCATGTTCCCTGGATACTGGTTAGTTTTCTGATGGGATGTCGCTAATGTAATGTAACATGGAGTTCTGGTCTGGAACCTAGGGTTTATTTAATGGAGTTTGATGTGGCAAAGTTGAGGCTCAGCCCATAAGGTCTAGGATAAACCCAGAGGGTGAATGATATGAAAAATTTTGACAAAGGAATAAAAGAATGAACCTTTTAATATTTTACCAATCCCAAATTTATTCATGAAATTTTGCCCAACACATTATTAAATATACAATTCTTCTACAATCATTCAGCAAGAGTAAAAAGCTTCCAAGATGCATACATAAGAAAACTCTAAACAGCACTGAGAGCGAGGGCGCAAACATTCCCAAAGTAATTTTCCTGTCTTTCTCATCCATCCAGTGAAGGAGCGGTTGGAGGGGGGGAAGGTAAATCCACCCCCCCACAGCCAACGCCCTCCTCTCCCAGCTGTAAAATACAAATCAGTGAACGAATACATTCATCCTTAGCTTTGATGAAACGCTGTGTGTCGCTGACGGCCATGTCCCCTGCGTTGGGAAATGTCTCGGAGCACAAACTCTATATACATTGCAGGTACAAATCGACAGTTACATTCAAACACACTCCTCCTCCCTCTCCTCTTCCAGTTTATAGATTCAAGTTTTTTTGTCTTCCCGATTTTTTCTCCGTTTGGTAAACCGCTTTTTCGGTTTGGAGCAATTTTGGCAGTAGTGAGAGCTGAAGACACAGAGGGCTCCTCTTTGTCCATTCCTGATGTGACGTGGTTGGTTAATTGGTATGTGCAGGTCAAGGTGTGTGTGTGCACGTGGGTGTATCGGTAAAAATGGCTCCATGCCAGCAGTTGCAGCTGTTGTGTGCAGAGATTAGCTTCCTTCATTCAGACACCAGTATACAAATACTATTAGAATCATACACTCTAAGTGAATGTCTTCTGTTGTGAGTGGCAGGAGTCAAGGAAACCACTCCAGACTATTGATTCTGGGATGATGTAGAAGACTTGAGTGGGTATTGTAAAAGATAAAAAAACGAAACCAAAAAAACCCCACACCGTTCTCTTCTGAATAGAGTGCGAATCTGTTTTTCTCTCAGGTGAGTCACCATGGCAACCGCACATGCCCTCAAGGTCTCTCCAGAGATGTGCCCGTCCCCTGCAGCTCCCTCTTCCCAAGATGCATTGCTCCCCGTGTCACGTCCCTGGCCTCTCTGTCTCCTCCTTTCTTCCCATCACACACACACTTCCCCCCTCCCACCCCCCCGCCCTCCCTCACATCCAGATGGGAAGGGCCTTGGAGGGTCCGGATTAAAAGATCCTCATTTCCACCCCTTCCTCCACCCTCCCTCCCTCCCTCCCTACCAGGAGGTGAAGAAGGGCCGTTTGCAGTGGAAGGTCTGGGTGAAGGCGTTGCCCAGGGTGACCACGCGGCCGTGGCCCCCGGAGCGGCTCCTCTCCACCACCACCCGGGGCATCTGGACCAGCTGGATGGGGCTCTTACCATCCTTCAGGGCCTGGCTCAGGTTCAGGATCTGGAGGGGAAGGGGGGAGGGAGAGAGGTGAGGAGGGAGAGAGGCAAAGGTTAAAGGAAGGAGGAGGGAGGGGAAAAACTGAATAGAAGAGTAAGAGATGAGGCGAGAGGCAGGGAGGGAGAGACAGGGAGGGAGAGAGAGAGAGAGAGAGAGAGAGAGAGAGACAGGTAGAGGGAGAGAGAGAAAAGACAAGCAATCTTCAGCCAACAATACAATGGCAACAGCTGAAGTAGTAGACATAGAACTGTTCAAATGTATTCAAAAACAAGTACGCACACAAGAACATAGACATGATTAAGCCGAGACCCACCTGTCCTCGCATGACAGACATCTGCCTCTCAAACATGGTTTTGTCGAAGCCTTTATCAGTCTGGAACACAGAGACGGGCAGGGCAGGTTAGAGGGGCATTAGCCGTTCTCTTTCGCGCGTGTATGGAAACATGACGAGGCAGCGACAGATGCTGCCCGCGAACGGATGGGACATTCCTGCTACGTTCTTTATAACGGAGAAGAAATAGCTGGCGGACATGGAGGCTGTGTGATAAGAGGGGAAACGACGGAGCTACAGAAGGAGAAAGCGACTAAACGGGGGAGGAGACGAAAGGAGAGAGGAACGTTAGGAGTCACGGAGAGGTGCGATGAAGGAGCAGGAACAAATGGAAACAAAAAAAAGGTGGACAAAGGGGAAGAGAGGAACACGGCTCACCTTGAACATCTCGTAGAGGTCCTCACAGAGGTCCTGGACAAAGTTCATGTCGGAGATGCGGGACAGCACCAGCTCCCTGGTCTCCTGGGAGAACACCACCTTGGCCTGGGGAAGCCAGGCCCAGTGGAAGGGGTCTGGGGTGGAGGGAAAGAGGAACATTATGTCCATGGGAAGGGCAGAGAGAGGGAGGGAGAGAGATGCTAATAGGGTCCTCAAGTTTGCCTTCGTCACTCGAAACAGTGTTTACCGTCTTCGGTGTTCACAACAGTGTGTGTGTTTGCGCGCGTGTGTGTTGTTTCTTACAGGCTCTCCACTCATCTGGGTGCTTGAAGGGGAATGCCAGGCCGTTGTCTATGGCTGCTATTCTGATGGCCGAGTCTGGAGACCCTGTCCACTCTGTGTCCTGCAGGGGGGGGGGGACACATTACATATAAACACACACGCATCCCTATTTTATTTTAAAGGGATTTCACTTAAAGAAGAAATGAATGACTGAACATAGATTGTCTATGTTTATTCAGCTAGTTATCAGTTCCAGTCTAAGGCAATCATCAACAACTGCATTGATTGTCTGGGTGGGTTAGTCTCTTGAGGTGTGTGTGTGTGTGTGTGTATATATAAAGTCCATGTATGCGTGTTGAGATAAAGTTCAATACTAGCCAAGTGTGTGTGTGTGTGTGTGTATGTATTACTCATTCAGGGTACACAATGTGCACTGTGGAGTCCACGTGTACAGTGTCCTCTGTCAGGCAGCCAGCGTCCCACACGACCCAGCTACAGTAAACAGCCCCTCACCTTCTCCCCCTCTCCGGCCCCCGCCTTCTCATACTTGATCAACCAGTTGTCGTTTCCTCGGTCTGACGCCAGGAAAGAGAGAGACAAAGAGAGAGACGGAAAGAAAAGAGAGCGTCCATTACACTAGGGAGGAGGGAGATGGCAGGAACCGTGCCGCAGGACGCGCCTCAGAGGAGAGAATGGAGACTGAGAAACTCTCCCTGACATTTAGTCCTACAGAGAACAGGCGAGGCGAGACAACCGCGGAAGGACAGACAACGTCAAGAGCTTGACATTGTTTTGGAGCCTTTTAGAAACGCAACACTCCAGAAGTTATGTAACAGGGGGGCACAGTCGGATATTCTTATCCTTGTGGCAGCAAACACAGTGACGCACCCCCTGTGTGCAGACACACACCCCAACTGTACACCGCACACAAATATTCTCGTACACCACAAGTCCAAACACACACACACACACACACCACACTGCTGTCAACCACACAAATCCTTTCGCACACACATTTGCCTCAAACACACACACAGCACCCTATTTAACACCAAACACAAATCCTCTGGCACACCACTACCCCAAACAAACACACACAGACACACACCTGTGTTTCTGATGACGTAGTCCAGCACCACCAGCCTTTCAAACTGAGACTGCAGCTGCTTCCTCATGTTCTCCGCCAGAGGCTCCGCCTCAAACCGCCTCAGCCAATAGTCTGCTTCGTGATAGCCCTCCACAAACAACTGGAACGAGCCCACCTAAATATAAACCAGCGGCTTTCATTTTTAATGGCTTTCAGATACAGAGACTGTAAATATTTAAACACAGGTGGGTAAATGAATGGCATTCAATTATATGTATTAATGATGATATGAAACATTACCACATGGTATGGACTGTGAGAGCTTGCTGTGATAGTGCACATACATACATGTGTGTGTGTGTGTGTACCTTGGGGGGCAGGCCAACCCTGTGGAAGCGCCGGCCCACTTTAGGAACCTTCTCCAGGGCGTACTTCTTCCCCCGGGACTTGGCTCTGTCGATGGCATTGTAGTGGAACGTCTCGCTGGCTAGGAACACCACCTGACACACACACACACTATACATTTGATCCTATTGATCTAACGACTTTATCAAAATGCATGTCCTGAAAAATACCTACACAGACACACACACACACACACACAAATACACACATACACTTAGACTCACACACCTTGGTTTTGGGCACGACTCCCAGGCCCAGCTTGGTGTCCACCAGGGAGGCAGCTGCCTCTGAGAGGTAGCCCTGGTTGGGAATCAGACAGCCCCGGCCAAAACAACACGGGCAGCAAAGCTACAGAGACAAAGAGAGAGAGACGGAGAGAGACAGACAAAGAGAGAGAGGGGACGAGGAAAGCGAGCGAGAGGGAAATA
This sequence comes from Osmerus eperlanus, assembly GCF_963692335.1. Taxonomy (NCBI): domain Eukaryota; kingdom Metazoa; phylum Chordata; class Actinopteri; order Osmeriformes; family Osmeridae; genus Osmerus; species Osmerus eperlanus. The sequence goes on from NC_085031.1 coordinate 11,728,109, forward strand.
AGTCGACATCACGTTTAAGGACTGCCGTCTTGTCTTAAATGCTAATCATATTCACCCAGATTGGGTCAGGTGCGAGGGGGCCACTTAGCCTTGAAATTTAGCATTTGCAATTCAGAGAGGCAATAAGGATTAATATATAATATAGATAAATATAGATAGACTGAGTATGGTACCTTGTGGAAGTATTTGGTCCATTTGGGGTTCAGGTGTCCGTAAGGCTCTTCGGACTTTGGTTTGAAAACACCGATGATTTTCTAGGGAGTCGAGAGAGAGAGAGAGAGAGAGAGAGAGAGATATACCAACTTAAATAATAATAACATGGATACAAGTTGTACACCTGTGTGGTGTAGATACACTGTATATGTTAAACTGCCGTGTGTGTCTCTGTATGTGAGAGTGTGAAATATAAGTATATATAAGGCCATGATTTACATTGATTAATATTTCTGTAATTCTACCGTTGCTTTGGCAATATGAACAATTGTTGTTTTCATGGCAATAAAGCCCTTTGAACTGAGAGAGAGAGAGAGAGAGAGAGAGAGAGAGAGAGAGAGAGAGAGAGAGAGAGAGAGAGAGAGAGAGAGAGAGAGAGAGAGAGAGAGAGAGAGAGAGAGAGAGAGAGAGAGAGAGAGAGAGAGAGAGAGAGAGAGAGAGAGAGAGAGAGAGAGACATGGGATACAAGCCTAGAGCTTATGAATAGAGTTCATGACAAAGAGGCCTTTAAGAAGACTACAACATCTCTGTCCTCTCCCCTCACCCCTTTGGGGTCTTTGACAAAGTAGCTCCCGCTGGAACCTTGGGAGATCCTCTCAGGGAAGACCCCGGTCTCGATGGCTTGCTCCGACCGCTGGATGATGTCAGCAAACTCAGGGTCCTCTGGGAAATGGTTGAAGTCTCCGCCGTTGTTACCTGCAGGGAGGAGAAAGACGGAGGCAGAGAGAGAAGGGAGGGCGGCGAAAAGGATGGTTAACAAGCTGAAATTGATATACAGGTGCACACCAAATACACAAACACACGTATACACAGACAGCATATGCTCTGATCAGATGACGCTTCCTCCAGTGAGCAGAACAGTCAGGTGATGACAACACAGCCCCATATGTTACTAATCAGACGCTGACTCACAGAGACATAGAGAGGGAGAGAGAGATGAAGAAAGATAGAGATAGTCAGATGGAGGGATAGACAGAGAGAAAGAGAGATAGAGTAATGACCCCACTCAGCTGTATAATAAACACGTCGCCTTGGGTCTGAGGTGGAGTAAGGCCTAGGAAAAGGGAGTCCATTGGCATGATCGAATAATACTGGTTCTTAATACTGATTTACTGGGCTCAGTATGTAGGTGTGTGTCTATTCAAAGCGGCAAACTGTAGCCTAGGTCAGGCTGCAACACGAATGCGCCAAGGCCATGTGTGTTTCTTATACAGGCTAATTCAGTTACATCAGGCTTCCAGACCAGAGGCCATGTTAGCTGATAGCCTGCATACTGGACCAGCATGGCCACTCTTTCACTGTGTGGATGCACAACAGTCTGTGGACTGTGTGGGCAGACTGTGTGTAGGTACACCGTGTGTGGGCAGTGCGCATTGGATAGTGTGTGTGTGTGTGTGTGTCAATGTGAAGGTGTACTTTGTGTTGGGGCCTTTAACCCAGGAAGATGGGTGTTAAATATGCATAAGGCCAGCTCTCACACACAGGACTCCAGTCAACCCACTGCAAATCCTGTACGTAGGCAGACAGAACAAGCAGGTGCAGACTCCACCCCCTTCTCTCTCTCGTTCAGGTTTTTTTTTCCCTCGCAGAGAATACAGCCGTTTGTTAGAGGAAACCCACACCTGAGGTTCTCCACAGCCTAGCCTATCTGTAGCCCAGATCATTGACCTTGTAAGGGCAGAAAACAAAAGCCTCACTGCCTTCCTTCTCTCTTTGGTTCCGGCTGTGTGTGAGACATACAGAGAAAGAGAGGGGGAGAGAGAAAGAGAGGAGAGAGAAAGCAAAAGGAAGATAGAAGAGAGGGTAACTTTTGACAGGATATGACCATGTCACACACTGTGCTCCCAAGAGAGACTGCTAGGAGTGTGTGACAGAGGGAGAAAGAAAGAAAAAGCGACAGAGAAGGGGGAGGAGGAGGGGGGGGACTGAGGAGTGCTGATTTCCAATTAGCAATAAAATCAGAACAGGGACAGTTTCCATGGAGACAACGAGATCCACTATTCTCCTTCCCTACCTAAACCTTTTTATAGTTGCTCACATGCGATCAGCTGAAATTGATGTTCACGCAAAACAGCCTCTCTGATAAGCAGCAAGTAAGGCAAGATATACCTGTCAGAGTTCTGAAGTTATTTCAAAACTTCTCTGAAAATCTTTAAGCTACTTGTGTGTTTGCGCTGAAGAAAAAATGATACTGGGTAAAAAATATATAAATATATATATACATATACATATATACACACACATCAACTGCCAGCAAGCTCTGACCTTTGGCCCATTTGCCATGTCAGCAATACTTGCAACCATGAAGACCCGAATAGAATTTAATCTGTCACTGCCCACCGACCACAATGTTACTCCTTCGACAATCAGACATTCTTAGGAACTGGGTTCTTGGTTAGCTTGCAAGATAGCCAGCAAACCAATCTTAGATTTGTTGTGCCATTTTATGCATGACAAGCTGTTGCGTTCCCTTTGTCACCGGCTTACCTGGCGAGGCCAAGTTGTCCTTATCCGAGGAAGAGCTGTTTCTGTTCCGCCTCGACCTCTTCTCTCTTGCGCCTCGAGGAGACGATGTGCTTCCTGTCAGACAAGGCAACAACAACGTCTCTTCCCCGGAACCGTCTGTCTCTAACTCGGTCAAGACACTTTCCATAGAGCCCGATATCCGGACAGCGATTCCCGGGTTTGTTCCGAGCCCAGCCCGGTTCTTGTCGAACAACACCGAAGGGGGCTGAAGCGAGCATAAGTTCTGCTTGGAAACCGCCACCGAAGGTGTGATATCTAACGTTATCACCACCGGCTCGCCCTCGGTCTCGTTTGGGTCGCATTCTGACATCATTGTCGGGTTTTCGATTATAAGAGTACAAATAATTGTTTGCAACAAGCGCTATATATTGTCTTTCACCGTTCCATAGCTTCCGATGTCCCTCTTTCTTTTGATGCTGGCTGCTAACAGCTTTGACACTAAAGAGAGCTTTCACCCGTTGAATGTCCACATCATCCGACAATGCTCACTGGCTTCCTTCTCTGCCACTGCGCATGCAATCAACCCAGCTGACCAATTTTAAAGATACAAGCATTCATTTTATATTTTGAAACACGACATTGCAAAGATACTGAGGAACATTTTAGACTTCCTCATTCGAAGCGACTTAGACTTTCGTGTGGAGAATGGTAAGATTATTTCTATGAAAACATAAGAGTAAAGTGTACTTTTTGTTATAAGACTTCGGAAATAACAGCACGAACTTGCACTACCGTTACAGTCCATTCAACCACTAGATGGGGTTATCGACACATACGATTCTGTCAATAATTCACAGGCCTTCTAGATCCCATTTCCCTAGTCTGCTCTGATGTATTGTCTGACCGTGAATACAAGTTTTGTTATCTTTTTTTAAACTCAGGGGAGGTTCTATATTAGGGTCCGTTTAGGAAAAAATTCAGACTGTCCTTACACAAACACATAGGAAACACATCCACACGTTCACACTCCTCCATACTACTACTGAAAAGTCATATCCACATAGGCTATCTGAAATGCTCGCATCGACACATATGAAACGCATTCACATGTGAAATGTTCACACACGCATTCATACTACTGAAAACTTACATATACATAGGCCTACATATGAAATCCTTGCACTGGCACAGGTGCATGTGAAACACATTCACACACTCATTGATTGAGTACTTGATGAGGACTCTATAATACTCAACTGTACTCTATTGTATTCTGCTCTAGGCTTCTTGTTCTCCTCTACCCTCTCCTCCACTCTCCTATCCTCTCCTTTCACTTCCCGTGTGAAGAAAAAAAGTTTTGAAAGGTTGAAAAAATTAATTAACGTAAATATGTTATGTAGGTTTAGATTTTTTTTCCGACATGTTCCGCTTTTTCTCGCATGTCCCCTCCATGATGCTTCTTCCACTTAACATGTTTACTGAAGCTCACGTGTTGTAGCTATATACTCTTGCCTACTGATAAGACCTTGGTGGGATAGAACCATGTGATGCCTTATCATGCATCATGCATGCAGTGTATGTGAGCTTAATGGTTTGCCCAGGACCAGGGGTGGATGTAGACATTTTCACCTGGGGTGGATAAGGGGGTGGCAGGAGATAGTAGTAGGGTGGCATGGAGGCATGGAGGGACGGTGTGATGCAATGCCACCATAAATTATTATAGCATTGTAGTATAACCCTATAATATTCATATTATTGAATGCAATGTACTCTAATGTAAACCATTATTGGGGGGGCAAGTCTTTTTGGCTGGGGTGGTAGCCGCCACCCTTTGCCACCCCTTGGATGAGCCAGTGCCCTGGAGGACACACTAGTTATAAACATATGCTTGTATGTGTGTAAGACACACACAGACACACACAATCACACAAATACATGTCTACACGAAAACAATTAATCTCCCTATTGCTGTCTCTCTTTTAATTCTCTTTCTTTCATCATTTTTTCTCATTCTCTCTTCTCATTGGGGGATTGTGGAGACTGAGGAAGCCTCCTTTTACTCTCCTCTATCAATCACACCCAGCACCTTCTGTCTTTGTCTTTCATTCACCCCCCCCCCCCTCGCCATTCTTTTGACTCTCCTTTCACTCCCTCTGCCATCTCTGTCTCCCTCTCATCATCTTCTTTTCTCAGATATGGCTTTCTCCCTCCTCTCTTCTCTCACTTTCTCTCTCTCCTCTGTCTCTCTCCACGCTGTCTCTCTCCACTCTCTTTCTTTCTCTCTCTCTAATGGTGGACGGTAGTTAAAACACATGCAAATGAGCTGCCAGACAGCTGGTATCACATGAGTCATGTGATCTGTCAAAGTGGGGGTTGGAGAATTGAAAGGGGGATGAAGGAAGGCATGAAAGAGGGAAGGAGGGAGGATGAAGGTGGGATTGGGAGTGAAGGATGAGAAGGAGGTGGGTTCAAATAGACAAGGAGGAAGAGCAGAGACACCATCCAGCCTTCTTAAATAATCCCTTTTCCAGCCCCTCTCTCCCTCTCCCCCTCTGTCTTTCACTGTTACTTTCTCCATCCTTCTGTTCCCCACCTCCTCCCCGTTCTTACTTCCACATCCTCTCCAGAGCCCTTAAAACATTTTCTTTCAGCTTTTTTTGTCCAATCTCAAGGACAAATATCTGAGAGAAGGTGCTACTGGTATAGCACTACACCAACACAGACTACACAAGCAACAGCAACGGTAACATTCTGTGTATGTACTGTGTGTGTGTTTGTGTGTATAATCCGTGTGCCTAACCCTCTGTAGGGTGACAGGCCCCTGCAGCAGTTCAAGGCACCCAGCCGTGTGTGTGTGTGTGCGTGCATTGCCAACTCTGCCTCTGTCTCATTCTAGCGCCCATTCCAGCAGACTCCGCTGGCATGAGACAGGGGCTAGCTTGCCAACAACCACCACCCCCTCCCTGTGTTCCATCCTTTTACCCCTACCCCATCTCCTTCACTCTCTGTCTCTCTACCTCTTTTCTTCTCTCTTTCTCTCTCACGTTCTCTCTCTTTATCTCTTCATATTACTCATTTAATCTTTCCAACTCTTTCTCACACTCTCAACTCTTTTTTTGTCACTCTGGCTTTGATTGATGACAGAAAGATGACAACGTTCATAGTGAGGCTGCAGGTGTGAGTATGTGCACCTGTGACGCATGTGTGTGTGTGTTCAGTGGTATTTTGAATATTTTCTAGGAGTTGTGCAACTGAGAAGACAATCGCTGTGTGATGAAACGTGCAAATGTGCAAGCACACGAGCCCACTCCCCCAGCCTGCCTCCCACGTAACCACACACGCATACAGGGTGTGTACTGTCAAATGGTTTTCACAAATTTAAAATGTGCCTCAGGCTATGAAACTGGTATTTTATTATTCAAAACATACATAACTGTACATACATTTATGACTATTTGATAAAGATAAGGATACTATAACACATGTAAAGGCCAGAGGTTACTTCAACATACTACATGGGCTTTCTCCTGTGAGTCCTAGGTTTGCCTGGGTATCTAAAAGAAGGCACCTGCATGGCAATATGTTACCAACTTCCTGTTGCCTGGTAGGGGGTACGGGGGAGGGAGAGAGAACAAGGAATTAGTGAGAGAGATCGGAAGACACTGTTTGGGCATGCAGACACATACAGTAGCATATCATCTGATCAATGTTGAAATTATTATTGGTAAACAGAGACATCAGAAGGCATACCTCTTGGACCAAACATTTTCATATAACAGTTGGTGCAGTATGGCTTTTCATCATGCTGAAACACACGGAATAGAAAAATAGTTCATGAAATATGCATGAAAATGTGGCATCAATAGACATCAAATCTATTGTAAAGCGAGTCGGTGTGTATGTGTTTGTTTTGTGATCCTAAGTCCAAGTGTGTGTGTCTGCGTGTCTGCACCTCAGCATGTTGTCCAGCTGTCAACTGTCTGTTGCACGTCTGGCACTTCAAACACAGAGGATGGTAGTCTCGCCCCATAGACCTCTTTCTCTCACCTGGACCAATAGGATGAGAGGACAAAATGATCCAGTCAGGATTTTAGGTAGTTTGTTTTGTGAGTCAAACTGGCCAAAACCTTTGGTTAAGACACCTGCAATTTTTTTTTACAAATGTGTCTGTTTCTTTCTACGCAATTGCTGTTGAGTGACAAAGAAGCAACATGAAGAAACAAAGTCATGCACAAAGAAGCGGAGGTGAGAGGAAGAAAAGGAGAAGAGAATAAGGAGGAGACTGAGGTCGAGTTCTGGAGCGTGGCCTGTGTATGAAAGTACATCATGTTTGGTTCTTTAAGACACAACCACTTCCTCCCCAGTGTGTGTGTGTCTCATATGGCAGTTGAGAGTGGGACAACATCCCGTGTATTGCTTCTTTCTCGAAACAAACAAAAGCTCTAGTTCAGGTCAATGACAAATACAATTCACAAATAAACCTTTACTTTGCAGAAAGAGTTAAAAAATTATATTGGAAAACAATGTTGATTCCACACATATTTGAGCATGTGTGTACATTCACATGAATGGGTACCCCAATACACAAAGATTTGCATGCTCAAATATTCTGTCCACACATACTATTCACACACAATACTCACCAAAGTAGACTGGCTTCCCACAGATTGGACAGTAGCCGACCATGATGCAAAAAGTAATTTAAGCTGCTTGTCGAACACAACTAAGTATGTGTGTGTGTGTGTGCCTGTACGAGTAGAAGACAGAGAGTGAGTTTTGAAACAGACCAAACTTGCCAGGAAATACAGTTATCTGTACATGCGCTGTCTTTCAAACTAAAAACCAGGATGTGGTGAATGACATTTCAAAATAAATCTGTTTGGTTTATAAAAAAAGGTAATCTAGTTTTGATTGTGTTATGAACAGAGTGTTTATTAATAAAAAAGGTTAGGGGATGTAAATGTAACTGTTGACAAACTCTCTTTCTCTCTATCCCTTTCTTTGTCTCTCTTTTTCCCTCCATCTATCTGTGTCCATCGATTTGTCTGTGTCTCTCTCTGTCTCCTTTCTCTCTCGATCTCCTTACCTCCATCTCCTCTCTATCTCATTGACCTCTCTCTCTTAGACACACACACAGACTGAAAAGAAAGAGTAAAGAAAAACAGAAGAGGGAGAAAGAGAGAGTGGGACAGTTGACGAGCAGTATATTCCGTGCAAAAAGAATGGTGAGAGAGTGAGAAAAAAATAGAGCCAAAAACAGAAAGAAGATGCAGGAAGAAGGAGAGTGAGCTAAGAAACCACATATCCCAGAGGATCTCACTTCCTGGGCTGCATCGAGTAAACTGCCAAAAGTCTCAGCACATGCTCAGCTCTTCTCTGCCAAGCTACCAGAGAGGATGAAAACAGGGCCCACTCTTTCTGTGTGTGTGTGTGTGTGAAACCAATACAGACATGTGTGTCTGAGCAATAGAGAGACACACAGAGAGAGAGAGAGAGAGAGAGAGAGAGAGAGAGAGAGAGAGAGAGAGAGAGAGAGAGAGAGAGAGGAGTGGTGAGAGAAAAAGTGGAGAGAGCGGGAGTGAGACAGGTAAGAGAAAATTAGAGAGAGAGAGGGAGAGAGAGGGAGAGAGAGGGGGATGAGGGTTGGCTTCTCTCCGTCCTCTCGCCTGGTTGGGCTGGATCAGGCTGCAGCCAAACACTGACGCTGTCGTCGCACTGGATTGTGGGGAAGAGACACAGGAAGAGGCTCAGGAAAAGACGATTGGAAGGCTTCCCTTTTCTCTCCTTCACACACACACACACACACACAGAGAGACATACACGCATTCACACACACACTCCTCCAGAGGTCTGGACGGATTCCCTTTCTTCCCACTCACCCACTCATCACGTTTCAGCTGCTGGCCTGCATAGTTCCCCTAATGGGCCAGGGTAGGACACAGAGCCTGGATTTGGGTTAGTGGGGCTACAACCCGAGCCTTTAGTCCTGCAGCGCTAGCTAAGCAGTACTGGTATATCTGACCAGTATTATAAAGCTAAGACCAGGTTTAATGTAATACAGCAGTTGGAAAATGCTGTCAAAAATCAAATTTTGAAGGTTTTTGTTGTGTCACTATGTGCTATGTTAAAATCACATCTGATGGTAAGCAAGGAAAACTTACATGACCTACAAAGATGTCTTGGTGGAGGTTTGTAGGCCATTTTGTGGGATATAGGCTCACTGTTAGAAGCCATTTTGGGGGAGGTTTCCCAGAAACGTCCCCTTTGTTGCTTCCAGTGTGGAACAAAGCTATCTGATGACTACTAATCCCAGACTTAGAATATCAACAGATGAAAAAGACTGAGCAACAAGGCCTTGTTTTTCACCATTAATCTGCCAAAGCCTCAAATCCCCTCATGGCATCACATAGTGATATGATTACAGGAACTATTAGTCCACGATTAGTTAATGTGAACGGCCTGGTCCTTCTGATAGCATTGACAGCCAAATCTTTGTTTATGTGTAGACCACTGGATGTGTGTGTGACAGCCAACAGCATAAATTAAGCAGATGCTGAATCAGTTGCAACTTTCAAGTCTCCATACGGCTGAGGTGGGGTGCCAAGCTAACCCAAAACAGGGCATATGACGTGTCTCTTTCACACACACATGCATACACACATACCCTGTGTGACATTGGCAGGGAAGTATCACATACTGACACAGGGTCTAATACCATACACCCACAGGATGTGACACAAAAACAACATGGCTGCCACATTTTCTGAAACTTCTGTTATGCTTACAGTCATCATGCTACACAATTGATCCAAGATGGAGAGAACTTAGAAACAAAGAAAGTTGCATAAAAATAAATAAAAAATTCAAACCCCGTATTAGAAGTGTTTCTTCTAATACGTTTTTTGTTGGTTTTCTGTGTACAGTGATGTGTTGATATATGCGTCAATACGGTTTTAGAGGGGGAACACTGTCTATTGTTGTGAATTTACTAACATGAGAGAGAAGGATAGAACGAAGGAAGGGTTCTAATGTGTTGGTTCTTGTCCATGCATTCTTGGCATAGCTCATTGCCCTTTTCAGTTGTTTTTCTTTTTTTTTGTGCCTCAGATCCCCCCCGCCACCCCCCCCAAGCCAAGGGTCCACGCCACAGCCAAGTCCCACTGCTCCATTATGGCTGAGCTTCACACTCGTTGGCTGTAAATTGATTTTCTTCAACTCCCCTTCTTCATCTCTTACTTTCTCTCTTTCTCTCTCTCCCTGCCTTCTTCTCTCTGCCTGTCTTGTCTGAGTTAGTCTGACTCCCTTTATCTGTCTGTTTCTTCTCTGTAACTCCCTAATTATTTTACTTTATTTCTCTCTTATTGCTCGTAACTGATGGTGTGGATTTCTTTGTATGTCTATGTCTTTTGTGACAGTTCCCCCTAATTCTCTTTCCCTCTTTCACCCTCTCCTTCTCTCTTTATCTCTCTCTCTCTATCCCCCCTCGACCCCCCCCCCCCCTCTCTCTCTCTCTCTCTCTCTCTCTTCTTTGTACAGACTGGTTGAGCAAGCTTGTGGCAAGGCTGAACACATGCTCTAGTATCTGTGTTGGCATGTCTATTCTTTCTCCACCGACCCACCACACATTCTCCACAGGCTCACAGAGAGGCTTCCAAAAAGATACATTTAAAAATATCCTCAATGTTTTATTTTATAGTAAAATGATATATTCATGTATGAAATTTAAATAAAAGGTATAGAGATAATGGCCTTTCCCTGAGCCTAATAAAAAACCGAAACTGAATTATGATATAATAGAGAACACTCTAACCCTATTGTTGTACTGGTTATGCCATCTTAAGGACGTTAACAGGGGAGGTAAATTTATCTTGATTGCATCTCAAGTGGGATTGAATTGTGGTTCCTGACCCCTAGGTAAAACAGCCACATCGCACACACTCCCATTCAACAAAGCAGTGCGCTATTGTATTAGAGGTGTAGCCTCATCTCTGATCATGGAACCTAGCTCTCATTCCGTCACCCAGGCTGGGATTTAATTAGGGCAGAATATCAATATTAAAACACATATCTGTCTCTGCCACCCTCCTTTCTCATCCCCCCCTCTCTCTCTTTCTCTCTTTGTTTCTCTCCCCTCCCTCCATACAGCTGGCAAGTGCATGGTCGTGGCTGCCCCTCCCCCGCGCTGTTTGAACAAACCAATGAGCATGCACGTCAGCAGAACCCCCACCCCCCCTAATTTCAACCCGATCTATCCCTAACCCCACCCCCCAGAGGCCTCTGACTCTCTCTCCACCACCCCATCCCCCTATCCCTCTGCCCCTAACCCACTTACGTACACCCTCTTTCCTCCACCCCCTGCCGGTTCCACCACAAACACCCCAGAGACGACCATGCTTCCTCACCCCTTGCCTCGCTTGTCTCCCCTGCTCTCCCCCTTTCTGTCTCCCCCTGGCCGATCTTTATCCTTCTACCCTTCTCCATATCTCCATCACATCGCTTCCTTCCAATCTGCCCCACTGTCTCTCTGTCCCACCCTCACCCAGCCTCAACCTCCCTCCCCCATCTCTCTTTGCGGCCTTATCTTATGAATATCGGTAGCACACTGGGTGAAAAATTGATCCTCCCTGCCTGTCGACGGACGCAGGCTGCCACAGTGCATTAGCCAGTGTGTGTGTATGCGTGTGTGTGCTTGTGTATGTGTGTGTGTGTGTGTGTATGGGGGGGTGTGGAGGCTCGCTGCTTGCTTGCGGGAGAGAGGGAGGGAGGGGAGGAGGGATATTTGCATATCATCAAAGTAAGGAAAGAGGGAGTAATGAGATGAGGATGGGGGGTGGGGGTGTGTGTGCATTGAGGTGGGAGGGTCGAGTGTGTGTAAAATGAGAGAACAAAACCAAAAAGGAATAGGGTTTAGAAGGTGAGATGGGTTGGGTGCTTTAGTGTGTGTGTGTCTGACTATGTGTGTGTGTGTGTGTGTGTGCGTGTGTGTTTGCATGTTGGTGGTGGTGTGTGTGTTGTTCCACACCTTTTCATTCATTAATTCATTATGTAAACTATAGCAATAAAATGTGAAAGCAAGTTTTAATAAGACACCTACAATAAATAAGACAAGAATAAGATGAGTGTCGTTCCTAAAGAAAAGGGATGTGGTCTTGCTGTACATACACATTAGTTATCTGGTACTCTGAAATCTTGTACGCTTATGGCCAAAAAGCTTTCTTAAAGGCCTCCATTTTGGAAGCATGTCTGTGAATTATGATCATTTACGATTCTCTGTAAGAACAGAGAAACATATTTAATGTTATTTAGTTTGTGAAAGATTTGGTATTTTGGTTGAATTGTTTAGTTTATTTCAGAAATTCTTAAAACACAAGACAAGATCAGATATTGCATGTTATTTTCACACCATGTATTTGATATTTGTTACTTGATTACTTGACGTAATCAAGTATTTTTATTTTTTATCTTAGGGTTCTAGGCTGCAATAGGCAATTCTTGTAAATAAATAATTTAAATCCCCTTTCAGCCTTGTTTCTGCGTCTCACCATAGCGGTTGATTTACTAGACAAAACGAATCGAGCGTTGATACCTTACAAGGAGGAGTTCCCTTGTTTGATACAGTTTGTAAATATGCATTTAGAAATACCAGATTGTAGTAATAATAGCTGATAACAGTTATAATTCTCCACCCTCGATGTTTATCGGGCGAGTTTTGTAACCTTCTAATCCACGTTAGAATGTAGGAAGGACGTGTGAAAACAGCTGCGAACACTTCACATAGTCTGTTTTCTACTCATTAGGTCTGGTCGAAACCTGAATTGAGCGTTGATCGTCTGTCACATTTCACGCTGACACCAAGCGAACACGGGGAGCATACATACACAAGGCTCCGAATATTATCGAGAGGTCGGAGCAGGGAGTACTGTAGGGGAATACACATTGAAGGTAAGTCACTCCAGAAACCAGAACAAGTAAAAAAAAATGAGACACTTGCAATCCAGACGAATAGGCGGGGTCCTACTTTTAGCTCGCATTAATTTTAGCCGTGTTCTTTCTTTGTAATTTGAGGTTGACCACTTTACCATCCTGCTTGCGTTCTGTCTGCCTCTCTGGCCGGGCTAAGTGGTACTATTTTCAATGGGACAGCATACCAAATCTTGGTTCAGTACACATCGCAAGTGACAGTAAGTTTTCGACAGCTATTGTCTCACAAAGAATAATAATTCTAGGCGTTGGTGGTTAGAAAGCTATGGGATCTTTCTCTGTAGACTAGTGTAGTTCGGGGGAGGAGGGGTTGACAGCAGTAGATGGCTTTCTTGCCTTGACTTCTTCAGCTAGCTAACCAGCCAGCTAGCCAACAAGCTAACGTCGTTACGCAGGCTGGTTAAAATAAGTTTCCTTGGCGATCGAATTAGCTAAAGTAACTTTTAAACTGAACGTAAAAATATAGCTCTACGCAGATACAGTGGGCGCATTATACATACACAACGTAATGCTACGTAATTTTAACTCTTTAAAACTCGTTTGTGGGCTATCGAGTTCCAATGTGTTTTAGCATGCTAGACTGCTAGTCTAGTTTAGTTGTAGCCAAACCCGAGATTTAACAATGATTTACGGAAGTTGACTATCCGTACTTAGTAGATAAGTTCAACTTCTTTAAAGTTGCTGTAACTTGTTCTTTTACCTCCAAAGGTATATTGAACGACTTTTTATTTTCTGAAAGGACTTATCTCGCCCGACACGAGACTGACGGAAAAGGATGAGCTCAGTTTCTGTAACCATCAACGCATCACTTTTGGAAATCGGGGAGAAACTAGCAATGTTGCTTGTTTGTTGAACTTTCAGTGGGATTTGCATTCAAAACAATATTCTGACCGAGTTGAATTCCTAAGAGATAAACGTTAGGCGTTTGTTTAAAAATAACAATAATTCGAATTGCCACTTACAAAGGGGTGCTTTACATTGTTAGTTTATCACTATATATCGCGTTGTTATTGTATTAATTTGGGCATTGTGTCTACAGCTCATTCTTTTGTTTTTAAACAGTTTTGAAAGAGCTTTTCTGTAGCGGAAAGCGAAAAAAGATACAGAAAGAAAGGAAATCCCCGAAAGGAAATGCCAATCGCAGCCGCTGGTCAACCAACGACTCAGGAGCCCCGAATTTACTCCCGGCTACCCGCCACCCCCGAGCCCGTGCCTAAAGGGGGTAATTTATGTGACGAGGCGGGGGCAGAGTCGCCGGAGCGAACAGAATACGGGGGCGCGGAGGGGGCTATAGGACTCGGGAGCTACAGTTTCAGCCAGAGCGGCGCTAGGGGCTTTCTACCGCCCGGATCCGCCAACGTTTGTCCGCCGCAATCCCCTCCCACGTCCTCCCCACTTGCCGCCTCTATCTTCTATCCCCACCTCTACCAACAACCTCAACCAATTAACATGGAGCCTCCTAGGACTCGATCGCGTTCTCGGTCTGGATACTACCAGCAGTACGGCGTGAGCGGTGGAGGTGGGATCGGTAATGGAATTAACACCAGCGGGGGGACGGGACCTACCCACCACCAACACCAACAGCAGCAGCAGCAACAGCAGCAGCAGCACAACGCGGGGTGCGCGCCGCTCGGGTCTCAGGGCAACCATTCAGAGAACCAGCGAGCCCCAGGAACTAACGTCTCCCCCGGTGTTCCAAGGCACTCGGGGCTGGCTGGAACGCATCGCATCTCGGCAGCAGGTAACAGCTCTTTCAAAGCTCATTCCGTTCTTATGTGCACCCTACCCTTCTACCCTTGACCTGGCAAGCTAGGAAAACTGGTTTCTTTTTTTTATGTGCTGCCTATAAGCACATAGGCTTCTCAGTAGCTAGAAGTCAAGCTGTTTTAATGCGCTAGGGATATGCTTCTGAAAATGGAACAGGCATGGTGTGTATCATGGTTGGCATGGTAATGTGTGTGTGTGAGTGTGTGTGTGTGTGTGTGTGTGTGTTTGCCTACGCCTGCACATTAGTTATTTTCCAATTAGGCAGCTTTTTTTATGTGTTGCCACCGAGCATTATCTTACCATGCTGCTTTACACATACTACAATCTACATGAAACAGTGTGGGCACCAGCTTGTCATGTGTTTAGTGTTAAGGAAGAGAGAACCTGCTGAACTGTCGTAAAGTGTCAGTGTGTTCCCCTCTCTGGCCATAAGGGTGCAATACGGAGTCCATGCAAGGTATTGTTGGCAATCACAATTTCTGTCCCTGTCTCTTTATCTCACACACACACACACACACACACACACACACACACACACACACACACACACACACACACACACACGCGCACACACACACGCACACAGTTAACTTGGCTGAGTGGGTGATCCTGCCAAGATGCACTGGATTGACCTCTCTGTCGGGAATGAAGTTAGAGACACAAAAATGCAGAGAGATGAGGTCTACAGCCTATATCCTGAAAGGCTTAATACTAAACGAACAAGCCAAAGCTTAGACCTACACTGTTAATGAAGCATTAATAATATCATAAAAGCCAGTTATAACTAAGTAGCAGTGCCCTACTTGTATAGGCACTGCCATATAAACTTGGAACTGATTTTCCAAATCACATTTTTGTGCTACTCCTACATACACACGTACCTGATTCTAATCAGCTAATGAGCTTTGCATGTCTTTAATCAGACATGGGTGGATTCAGGTGTGTTAGTGTTGGAACAACCGCAAAATAATTTGGAGACTGTGGATTGAAAACCTTTTCAATTGGACACAATGTCAGCCATTTGGATAATTATATCCCATAGATGCAACACACACAAGACTAGAATGCCCTCTGTGATTTTGTGTCTGAATGTGTTTCATTGTCCCTTCTTTCCTTTTGCATCCCTGTTTACGGTTGACTCCTGTTAGAACTCAATTTGTTATCCAGGTCTCCTGAACAAAGCCCTGCATTGACTGTCCCCAGTTCCCCTTTTTGTCCATAACCCTTACATTTACATTTAGTCATTTAGCAGACGCTCTTATCCAGAGCGACTTGCAGTAAGTACAGGGACATTCCCCCCGAGGCAAGTAGGGTGAAGTGCCTTGCCCAAGGACACAACGTCATTTGGCACGGCTGGGAATCGAACTGGCAACCTTCAGATTTCTAGCCCGACTCCCTAACCGCTCAGCTGGTGTTGTCATCAACACCAGCGTGCGTCCTACCCAAGATCAGTTGCTCAGCGGTGATGCGTGGTGTGACACACAAAGGTGACTCGTCACTGAGGAAGCAACAGGTTCTATGTTTTTCTGTAAGCTCTAGTTAAAAATGTTCCTGGCATGGGTTCTCGTTGCCCGAGGAACATGTGGGGAACGACTTTCTTTTGTGGGTGCTGGAACCGGCAAAGGGGGTAGCGGTTGGGGCGGGGGTCGTTCAGTTGGATTGTTTGAGTTTGGGGATTTTATTGAGTGGGAAATGAAGCCCCAGTAGTGAAGCAAAGGTCTTAGGGAAGAGATGAGTCAAACCAACCTCCCTAGGCACACACACACACACCAACCTGATGTTTTTATACATTTTCATTAGACTGCATGTTCTGGTCTAAATATATCACATGAAATACTGTGACCTTTTTTTGGTTTAGTTCAGGGCTTCTTCTAAAAGGTGTGTGTCGTGAATGTGGTGGATACATGTGTGTTGGCGACGGTGGGTCCGTGTGACAGTGTGTGTTGCTGCAGTATTCAGGTGCAGGCATTGTAAGCTGTGAGCAGCACTGAATGGAGCCTGGGACTGGAAATACCTGTCTGGGAGAGTGAGTGTCAAAGAAAGCGGCTCGCAGTGACACACACAGTTCTTTCTGGTTTCTCACCCCTCAGGTGCCTAGCAGTGGTTGTGTCATGAGGCCTCGCTAGGTAGGTGAGCAGAGAAAGGCAAGCTGTGTGTGTGATGGACATGGGGTAAAAGGCTAGCAGGCCTCTACAGCTCCAACCGCTGAAGGGTGTTCAGACCTATCAGCTTTAGAAGAGAGAGCGAGAGGAAAAAGAGGAAGGAAAAAAAAACACTAGAGAGAGAGAGAGAGAGAGAGAGAGAGAGAGAGAGAGAGAGAGAGAGAGAGAGAGAGAGAGAGAGAGAGAGAGAGAGAGAGAGAGA